>NW_027555847.1:304671574-304884074 GCF_003287225.1 Phascolarctos cinereus
TAAGAAGACAGAATTAAAACATTAACCAAGGTCTTCCTTAAACCCAGTTTTGTGGTAATATAATTTCCTCTTTTATATGGTGTCAAGTACTCTAAATTCTTTTTTTCAATAAATGAAAATGTACATTTTCTCAATTTTACTTTCACCACCACTGAAAAAGAAAGAAAAAATCCTTGCAAAAAACCCCTCATGTAAGTGTGTGTGTGTGCATGTGTGTATACATATATATATATATATATATATATATATATATATATATGTACATATATATATATACACACACACACATATGTATACTTGTGTGTATGTGTATATTTATATATGTATATGCATGTATGTATCACAAAATGAATTCCCATTTTGGTCAGGTCCAAAAGATAAGTGCCTCAGTCTTGACTCTGAATACATCACTTTACATCACATTAAGAGATGAGTAGCATGTTTCATCATAAGTCCTTTCGGAATAATGCTTAGTTATTGTATTAACAGACTTCTTAAATTTATCAAAATTTTTTGTCTTCACAATGTTGATGCTACTGTATGAATTATTCTCCCAGTTCTCATTTTACTCTGCATCAGTTCATACAAATCTGCCCGGGGTTTTCTGAAACCATCCTTTTCATCATTTCTTATGTTATTAAAGCTTTTTATTACATTCATGTATCATAATTTGATAAAGAATCCCTGATTGATAGAATTACTTTCCATTTTCTTGCTACTACAAAAAGAGCTGCTATGTTTTGTTGTTGTTGTTGTTTTGTTTTGTTTTGTATATATGATTCCTTTTCCTTTTTCTTTTTTTACATCTCTTTAGGGGTATAGAACTAGCAGTAGTATCACTAGGTAAAAGTTGATCACAGTTGCATAACTTTTGGGCCCTCCTTCCAAATTACCTTTAAGAATGGCTGAATCACTTCACAGCTCTACTCCATGCATTGATGTACCTGTTTTTCTTTGATAGGTTCTTTAAAAAAAAAAGTCGATGGCTGTAGTGGCATCATCTAAAATAAATTGATTTCTCAAGAAATTTATGATGATGAAAATGTTTAGATAGAAACATTTATTTCATCCATTATCCAAATAATGTACACACACACACACACACACACACACACACACACACACACATGAAAACGCCTTAGAAATCTTAGGTGTTGGCTCAGATTCTTAAAGTCTAGCCACTGCTCAGATGCTTATAATCTAGCCAAGATTCTGCCCAATATGATGGATGTACTAATAAACCTTGTCTTTGGCTAAAAGAAGGCTTGGGTTGAATTATTTTGGGCAGGATCCTTATGTTGTTTTCTGGGCCCCAGTAACCCTAAATCTCAACATTTTGTTGGCCTGTGCAGGGAAACTGCCTAACCCCAATTTCTCCAGCCAAGACTGGAAGGTATGTAAGCCTCCCTCCCCTCTTTGTTGTCTTGTAGTTGGGGTCACCTTCCCAGCACCTAGGAAGGCTTGGATGTGCTTTTCAGGCAGACAGTTGCATGGCTGTCTTCCACTCAGTCTGATATTCTCAGGCTCTTGGTCCACTGGTTTGGTTCAAGGCCATAGATCTACATAAATCTTCTGCAGTATAAAGGGCAAGAACAGAGCTCCTATACAGAAGCATATGTCCAATTTCTGTCAATTCTCTCACTAGAGAATTGGGAAAACTTCAAATACTTTTTGGTTCCCTGACACTTACTTCCCTTCCCTATACACTTCTGAATCCTCTTTCATGGAGGTTACAGGGAAAAGTTAGAACAGCTAAAAACATCTTAGCAGATGCTGGAAGCTTTTTTAAAACACCTCCTTATAACGCTGGTCACTCTCTTCTCCCATTCTTTTCCCTTGAGTCAAGTCTCTTCTCATAGGAAAAGACAATTTCATCCTCTCGCCTCCCTCCACCTCTGAATTTGCCCTGTACAGCATGGGCCCCACTGGCAATGGCCTTGGGCCCTGGGGCAACCTTTGCTTGGAAGAATCATCCAGATTCAGCATATCCTGCTCAAGCTGAAGAAACTAGCTTCCAAACTTAGGTAAACATTCTCTTGTAAAGTTGTAGTTCTAACTGTCAATGATGAGATGTTGATTCTCTGTGTAAAGTAATTTGTAAATGTGTTTTAAAAAAATTGAAGTCACCTGATTGGCAATGGGTTCCTTTCAGGTTTCAAATTGTTGAACTTTTCTATCAGTTATGTCAAGAAAGTTTTCATAATTTGGTTACTGTTAAAATAACTTGGCTATTGTTGGTTATTGTCTTAATGTGCAAACTTGCTAAAAAGCTTGTTTGGGTTTTGTCTTGCAGAGAGTTTTTTAAGCATATAGACATAATCTCTAACGATTGGCTTTTTACACCAGGACAAATTTAAGTTTGAGAAGGAAATCTGGAAAAGTTTTTCCTAAGCTGTGATTAGTGAAACTTGCTGTTTGAGGTAAAAGCTCATGGGATTTTATTTTGAGTTGTCTGATGGATCACAATCCATCAATAATCAATAATCTACCATCTTGAGAGAAATGCCATAAGCTACTCTGAGAATGTGATACCGGTGGGACGTCAGCATTGGGAAAACCTGAGAGGACAATTTTAGCCTCAGTTTAAAATGGTATCCTCCTGGCTCAGTTTCCCCATTATGTTCCTTTGAAAAGGAATGTTACCCACGTGGCTATTCCTGAGTCTGGCTATGAGGTGGGTTTCATACTGCCTGGTTGGAAAACTGAATTATCTGAATCCAAACAGAGCTAAAGATGCTTTATTCTGTCATATATGGGCCCTGCAGTCTTTTCTTTCAGATTTGTGTCATTTACCAACAGTTGGTAGCAAACAGTGGGTACCAGCCAGTGTCCCCCAATTTTTTCCTGGATGCAGCCTGTATTCTCTTCCACTTAACCTCCTCTTTGGGACCCCCTTGAAGTAGGGACAGCTCTATGCCCCTTGCCAACAGGAAGTAGTCTCAGAAGCCAAGAACTTTGCCCCTTACCCCAAAAGAATTTGTGCCCCATTTGTTTGAGGGGGGAGTGATGAGTATGGCTTCTGGACCCCCAAAAGGAAAAAAACCTGGACTTTCCCATATGGCCTAATCTCTGGCCTTTTTCTGAGGCTATAATCCCATCAACTGGCCTTTCACTGTGGCCCAACATCCCAATTCTCTGTTACCCTTAACCTAGCCTAGCCCTTCATTGTCTCTCCTCCTTATGACTCCTGGCCACTTCCCACCCTTAATCCTAGCTGGGTTCCATTTTCCTTTGGCCACGTGGTTCAGATACCTGACATTCTATTACCTCACAGTCCCCACAGCCTACTTGTCCAGTCCTAGATTTCTCCCACAGTCTTTCTGTATATAAGGTCCATCTTGTTTTCATTAAGGTGCTTAGATTCTTAAAATCTAGCCAATAGCTCAGTAATGTTCAGATTCCTTAAGAGTCTGCCCACTATGATGAATATTCTAACAAACCTTGTCTTTGGCTGAAAAGCCAAAAGTTAAGAAAATTCCTGACTGGTAATTTGTTTTTATCTTCCATTCTGCTGTTTTGAATGTACCACTATGCTTTTCTAATGGTTTTTAGTCAATTACTCAAAAAACCTAGTTTAAATCATAGTGAATAGATTTCTAATTTTGGAAAACTTGAGCAATCTCTCTGAGCCTCATTTTCTTCTATAAAATGGAGGCAATGTTATTTGTACTACCTGCCTCACAGAATGTAAGGCTGAAACTAGATAAAATTTGTATAGGGGGTTGTTATCTATAAAGTGCTATCTAATATAAATTTTAATTATTATGTGGCTATATTCTAATTAGAGTATGTGTAATTGTTGTCTCATAGATGTGAACTTTTGTTCTTAAATTTATAATGTCCTTATAGAAGGTATAAAGCCTTAATTGTCCTCTGGATAAGTACTTTATTTTTGCATTGCAATGCCATGCAAGATGAAAAATTTTCTTCAAGGGGTCAAGAACCTTGATAAAATGAATTTTCCTGCTTGGATTGTTGATTAATTCATTCCATTTGGAAGCTATTAGCCTAGGCCAAGAAATCTGGAAAATTGGAAAACAAAATTCTGGAGGCTGGTTGTATAGAGAGAAAGACTGAACAGCTGTATGTCCCCTCTATGGAACCATTTGAATGAAGGAACATTGTGGCCCAAGAAATCAAAGCAGATGAGACAGTGATAGAGTACCCATAAGCTTCAGAAACTGAAAGTGGTAGTAGAATTCTAGTGGCAAGAGATAAAACCCTGCTCCCAACAGAAGTACTCCCAAACAAAACAGTAGGTTTAGCTGAGGAGAAATAAACAATAGAAATATAATGTTGAAAAACAAACCCATACTTTATCTTCACTTGCACTGTGAGTTATGTGGTCTGTGCAAGTCAGACAAAGGGAGTTTATTTGTAGCAACCCACTGGAAGGAGGAGGGGTACAGTAGAGACAGAAGTGGGGATTGGCAGTAGAAGTCCAGGGTAATATTGTAAGTCTGAGAGAGTATACAGATTGCTGGGAAATGAAGCTCAGAAGAAGGGTTAACTGATTAATTCTCTAACACTGAATACTTCTTCCTTGAGAGCAGGTCTAATAACTATACCACATAACTAACTAAATACATAGGTCTTTGTTGAGTTGGAGCCAATTGGAGAAGGAAGTTGTTATAGCCAGTTGTGGTCTTGGGTGAAAGATATTTCTTTTTAGTGTGGTGAAATAAAGTCAGTCCCATGTTTTTATGCCTGGTCAACCTTAGTGTTTTCATCAGACCCTTTTCCTTCTGTTACTAATACACCCTAAAATTCTGATATTCTCAGGAGCAAACCTGGGGGACAAATGAGAAACTAAAGAGATTTATTGAAGCAAAGCTTCCAATATTGAACCCAGTCCATGTAAATTATTGCTTTGGTTCTGTTATATAATATATTTGTATTTTTTAAGATGACTTCTCTGCATTACATCCTTACTTTTAGGGAATTGGTTAAAATGTTTAAAAAGATAAAATGCTAATCCTGCATTTGTAATTATCAAAATATGTAAAGTCGTGCTTTAAAAAACCATGTGTGATCATTCATATTTATTCCCCTACAAGTTGAATTGCTTCTTCATGGGCTTCTTTGTCAGTCATTTTCCTCTACCTTTCCTCTAAATGTGGTTGATCTCCAAAACTATACTTAGTCCTCCTTTATTCTCTTTTTGTACTCTCTCTCCTGGTAGTCTCATCCAGTCATATGACTTCAGGTATCACCTCTACTCAAATAGTTCTTAAATCTACATATATTCAGTTCTTATTTTACTCTTGAGTGCCATTCTTCCAGTTCCAGATACTTAACATGGGTCTCTTTGGATGTTCCTACAGTCTTTCAGATTAAACGTTGTCCAAAATCATCCCCCCCCAAAAAAAAAATCTTTGCTCTGCCTCCTACTTTTTCAGTTCCTACTAATGGACTGCAATCCTTGTAGTCACCTGGACATTAATGCATAGGGCCATCTTTTATTGCTCTGTATTCCTCACACTTTACATTCAGTTGTCAAGGATAGTCAATTCTATATCTATAGCAACACTTTTTCTATCTCTACATTTCCACTGATTTTTGACTAACCCAGTTTAAGTTTCTAATTGTCTTTGACCTTTTAATAAGTTCCTAACCAGTTTCCTCTCTCTTTGGAATCCATCCTTAATTATTTATTGAAATAAATATATCTCAAGAGAGAGAAACACATACAGATGGGACAGCTTAAAAGTCAAATATTGGATTTAGGTGCTTAAAAAGAGTAAGCTGTAGATGATAGACTCTCCCCCTTTAACTCACAGTCCTCTTTTCCTATTCTCCTTTGTATACAGGACGGTTAGTTAATGGATATAGAGTGCTTAGCTTAGAATCAGACAGACCTGGGGTTCCAATACTGACTCAGACACTTCCTACCTATATGACACAGGGTAAGTCACTTACCATATCAGCCTCAGTTTCTTCATCTGTCAAATGGATATAATAATAGCAGATACTGTGAGGATCAAATGAGAGGTGTTGAGCACTCTACCAACCTTGAAGTACTGTGCAAATGCACTCTATTGCCATTTTGAAAATTCTGTTTGTATTGGCATTTGTTAAGTTCATAATAAAAAGAACAAATTTTAAAACAAACAAACATCTTCCTAATTCACAAAGTAGTCATTTCCCCTGTTCAAAATCCTTAAGCATCTTCTCACTGTTTCTAGAACAAAATATAAATCCCTTTAGCCAGACACTGAATGTCTTGCAGAGTCTGACTCTCTCTTCACTTTACAAACTCATTTCACATTCCTTCCCTTCATCACTCTTTTCCTGCCAACCCACCTAGTTCTGCTGATTCATTCCACATTGTACTCATGTAAACTTTCTCCCTGCATGGAAGAAAATACTTTCTACAACTCTACTCATTGAAAATTTTCTTCTCCATCATGGTCCAATTCAAGTCTCACTTTCTGCATGAGGCGTTTTCCATCTCCCAGCATCATTTTTTTTAGATGTTGCCTTGACCTAATATAGTCTGCCCATATTCTATTCTACCTAATATCATGTTAATTTGTACCTTAGTTACATTTCCATAGTATGCTGCATCTCTTCAGAATTGTATTATAATTTTATCTGTATTTCTCCAGTATCTATTTTAGTGATACAAATTAAATGAATAATAGTACCAGGTATAGCATAATGGATCCTGAACTTGGAGATTGAAGACCTGAGTTCAAATCATAGCTCTATCATTTATTGCCTATGCAACATCTGGGCCTCAGTTTCTAGAAAAATGACTGGGTATGTTAGATGACTTCTCAGGTTCATGCTAGTTCTCTCTCTAAGATCCTGTGATTTAGTCACATAATAAAACTTTGCTGAACTGAAGAAATCTGAAATTTTAGATGTACAAGTTCTCTAGTTTTTTAAATCATTTATTGGAAACTGCAATTAGACTATATTAATAAATTTTTTTGTGCTCTGATATTTCTACACACTTAGAACTTGAATACAATATTTCATATCATTATCATGACTCACTTTTGTTGATTATGTCATATAACATTGCTGTCTTTGGAGAAACTTCTTATAGTAAATGTTGAAAAAAAAATGATGGTAGTCCTCCTAGGATTATAATTACATGTGGTAAGAAGGATTACCCACTGGTTTTTTTTGTTGTTGTTGTTATTCAAATAACATCTTTCATTCATAGTATTTTGTCAGCAGAGCAATGGGGGAAAGGAAAAATTTTATAATAATGATACAGTATGATACAGGCTCATTGCCTTTGTTAGAATTGCTGTCATCAGAGGGAAAATATTCTGTTCAATGATCTGTGATAATTATATTAAAAAAAAATCTCCTGAAATTGCCCTTTGGGCATTATGTGCCTTATTTCAATGTGTGTTTATATGTGTTGGGGGTGAGGGAGGATAAAGGGCACATGTATGTGTTTTCCTAAAACAAGACAAAAAGAAAAGGAAATTGTAGTAATGGAATGACAAGCAAAAGCTGAGCATGAAGATACTATCTGGGAGGATGTTATTGTAGGTTTTGATTTATCTTTTGTCCTTAGAATTTTCAGTTTATAGTAAATACAAATATGAATAGTAATCACTAAAGAAAATAAAAGTATGTCTTATTTAAAATATCCTAAAGTGTGCCAATACCTGGAATCTCCCTCTATATCATACTGAGCAATTGTGTTTGAGTTCTGAGCTTGAGATATTTCCAAAAAAGAAAATAAAACAGAGCTATATAAATGTAGCTTTTCAGCTATGCCACAGGCTACTCCATACTAATTCCTTTATCTTATTTTACTGGAAGTAGTGGAAATGAAACATTTTGAGTTAAAAGTGAAAAATTTATCAAATGAATTTATTCCAAATTTTCATCCAGGTAGGCCTCAATTCAACTTAACTCAGCAAACACATATTGTGCCTGTATATTCAAAGCACTGTTCTGGGTTCTGGGAGACAAAATATTGCAGCTTTTTCCATTAAGGTACCTATGTTCATCTTGATGAAATAAAATATAAGACTGTCTAGGCAAATAAAAGATAATTTTGGGAGGAAAAAAATGCTAACCACTCAAAAAGAAAATGTGTGGCATTTGGTAACTGAGCTGAGCCTTGAAGGGAAGCTAAGGCTTTGAGATGGGGGAAGTGAATTATAGGTATGGAACACCTACTAGAGAAGAGAGGGATGAGAAATGGAATGATGAATTTTAGGATCACGGCATGACAGGGTCATAGACAAAGAGTTGAAGGGACCTCAGAGACTTTCTAGTATATTTTTTTAATGTGAGATTTTTTTAATTAATTTATTTTGATTTATCAATAATCACCTCCATAAGCTTTTGAGTTTTAAATTTTTATCCTCCTCCGTCCCACCTCCCTCCTGAAGATGGCATACAATCTGATATAGGCTATACATATACATTCCTGTTAAACCTATTTTCACATTAGTGATGTTGTAAGTAAGAATTGGAAACAATAGGAGGAACCACCAGAAAGAGGAAACAAAACACAAGAGAAGAAAAAACAGCAAATAGTATGCTTCAATCTGCATTCAAACTCCATAGTTCTTTCTTTGGATGTGGATAGCATTTTCAATCATGAGGCCTTTGGAGATGTTTTAGATCCTTGCATTGCTGAGAAGGGTTAAGTCTATCAACATTAGTCATCACACAACATAGCTATTACTGTGTACAACATTCTCCTGGTTCTGCTCACTTCACTCAGCATCAGACCATGCAAGTCTTTCCAGGTTTTTCTGAAGTCTGCCTGTTCATCATTTCTTATAGCACAATAGTATTCCTTTACATTAAATGCCACAAGTTGTTCAGCCATCCCCCAATTGATAGGCATCTTCTCAATTTCCAATTCTTTGCCACCACAGAAAGAGGTGATATAAATATTTTTGTATATGTGGGTCCTTTTCCCATTTGTTTGATCTCTTTGGGATACAGCCCTAGAAGTGCTATTGCTGGGTCAAAGGGTATGCATATTTTTATAACCTTTGGGCATAGTTCCAAATTGCTCTCCAAAATGGTTGGACCAGTTTACAATGTCACCAACAATGCATTAGTGTTCCAATTTCCCCACATCCAACATTTATCATTTTCCTGTTTTTTCATCTTGGCCAATCTGATAGGTGTCATGTGGCACCTCAGAGTTGTTTTGGTTTGCATTTCACTAATCAATAGTGATTTAGAGCATTTTTTCATATGACTATAGATGGCTTTAATTTCTTCATCTGAGAACTGCCTGTTCATATCCTTTGACCATTTATCAATTGGGAATGCTTGTATTCTTATAAATTTGTCTTAATTCTCTATATATTTTAGAAATGAGGCCTTATCAGAGAACTGGTTGTAAAAATTCTTTCCCAATTTTCTACCTTCCTTCTAATCTTAGTTGCATTGGCTTTGTTTGTGCAAAAACTTTTCAATTTAATGTAATCAAAATTATCCATTTTTTTTCATAATGTTCTCTATCTCCTGTTTGGTCATGAATTCTTCTGTTCTCCATAATCTGATAGGTAAACTATTCCTTGCTCTCCCAGTTTGCTTAGTATCAGCCTTTATATCTAATCATGAACCCATTTTGACTTTATTTTGGTATATGGTGTGAGATTTTCTATGCCTAGTTTCTGCCATACTCTTTTCCAGTTTTCCCAGCAGTTTTTTTCAAAGAGTGGTTCTTATCCCAGAAGCTGGGGTCTTTGGGTTTATCAAATAATAGATTACTATAGTCATTGACTACTGTGTCTTGCATATTTAACCTATTCCACTGATCCACCACTCTATTTCTTAGCCAGTACCAAGCAGTTTTGATGATTGCTGCTTTATAATACAATTTAAGATCTGGAATGCTAGGCCACCTTCCCTGCATTTCTTTTCATTAGTTCCTTGATATTCTGGACCTTTTGTTTTCCAAATGAATCTTGTTATTATTTTTTCTAACTCTATAAAAATTTTTTTTGGTAGTTTGATTGTATGGCACTGAATAAGTAAATTAGCTTGAGTAGAATGATCATTTTTACTATATTATTAGTTTGGCCTACCTATGAGCAAGTGATGTTTTTCCAATTATTTAGATCTGACTTTATTTGTGTGAAAAGTGTTTTGTAATTGTGTTCATAGAGTTCCTGGGTTTGTTTGGAGGTAGACTCCTAAATATTTATAATGTCTACAGTAAGTTTAAATGGAATTTCTCTTTCTCTCTTCTGTGTTGGGCTTTGTTGGTAAATATAGAAATGCTGATTTTTGTGGGTTTATTTTATAGCCTGAAACTTTGTTAAAGTTGTTTATTATTTCAAGTCATTTTTTTTACTTGATTCTCTAGGATTCTCCAAGTATATCATCATATCATCTGCAAAGAGTGATAACTTTGTTTCTTCTTTGCCTATTCTAATACCTTCAATTTCTTTTTCTTCTCTAATGCTAAAGCTAATGTTTCCAGTATGATATTGAACAACAGTGGTGATAATGGACATCCTTGTTTCACCCTTGATCTTACTGGAAATGCTTCTAGCTTGTCCCCATTACATATGAGAAGCCATCCAGTTTAACCCTCACATCTTAAATATGATTAAACTGAAGTCCAGAGAAGTTAAGTACTTTCCAAAGGTCACACAAAGTGGAAGTGTTAGAGAATAGCTCTTATTATAGTTTGGTTAGAACTTAGAGTGTATGAAGAGGAGTAATGTGAAATAAGCCTAGAAATCTAGACTGGAGCCTCATTGTGGGGAACTCTTAATGATTCACTAAGGAGTATGCATTTTATGCTAGATGCAATGTGGAGCCACTGAAGATTTTTGAGCATAGAAGTGATTAGTCAAGAAGTCACTTGGGAAGTCACTTAGGATCTTTGAGCAGTTGTAAAACATGAAGGAGAAATAGGAAGGATTGGAAGCAATGAGACCAAAAGGAATCAGCTGCAACAGTTCAGGTGATAAGTGCTGAGTCCTTATAGAACTATTGGACTCTGTGAATAGAAAGGAGACAAAGGAATACAGAATGCACAATTGGATCTGGGTGAAAGAGAAGGAAAGTGAAGGATTACTGCAAAGTAATGAACTAGCTGTAGAGATATGACATATTCTATGCTAAATATGGTAAAGAATGAGTATAGTGCATTAATGCACTATTGTTGGAGTTATAACCTGATCCAATCATTCTGGAGAACAATTTGAAAGGGCAACCAAACTGTTCATAACCTTTGATCCAGCAATACCACTACTAGGTCTGTATCCTAAAGAGATCATAAGAAAGCAAAAGGGACCTACATGTGCAAAAGTATTTATAGTAACCCTTTTTGTGGTGGCAAAATATTAGAAATTGAAGAGATGGCCCAACAACTGGAGAGTGGCTAAACAAGTTGTGGTATATAATGTAATGGAATACTACTGTGAAATAAGAAATGATGAGCACACAGATTTCAGAAAACCTCGAAAAGCTTGTATGAACTGATGTAAAATGAAATGAGCAGAACCAGGAAAACTGTGTATACAGTAACAGCAACACTGTGTGATGATCAACTGTGAATGACGTAGCTTTTCTCAGCAGCACAAAGATAAAGGCAACTGTGAAAGACTCATTATGGAAAATGTTATCCACATCCAGAGAAAGAACTGATACATTCTGAATGCAGACTGAAGCACATGTCTTCACTTACTTTATTCCTTTTCATGCTTTTTTCTTTTTGATCTGTTTGTTCTTCCACAACTATGATAAATATGGAAATGTGTTTTACATAATTACTATATCTAATTGCTACCATTTTAGGAACAGGGCAGGGAAAGAGAAAATTTTGTAACTCAAAATGCTGTAAAAATGAGTGCTAAAAATTGTCTTTACGTATAATTGGGAAAAAATAAAATACTATTTTAAAAAAGAATGAGTCTTATGGTCTGTATCCCCCAGATAAATACCAAACTCTAGAAAGATTTTTCCACACAGAGGATTTTGGTCCCTGAAGGTCTATGATTTGTGTAATAAAAATAGGAATTACAATTAGTATGTGCTTGCTGTCTTATAAGAAGATGGTATCACTGCTCAATTTTCATTAGGCATGTGCTTTTCTTTGTATGTCAGAGAATATTGGCATATTTACCCTAAATATTCTTCACTATCTTACCCACTCTTTGATGAGGTTACTCCATGATGGCTGGGGAAGCACAGAACAGAGTGACATTGGCTCATACAGGAATCATAGGGTTTCTTTAATCTTATCTTAATCAATCCAGCTTAGTGACTAGAGAGACAGTAGGTCATTTATGAAAGGCATTACAGCCAAGAAGGATGTGGTTATGAATGTCATGAAAGATATCCCTCCACAATCTTCCCTTCTAAGTTGTCATAACTAACTTGTTTTGTGCCTTATTGAACAAGGAAAGTAATGAAGATGCATTTCATTAAAATGGGGAAAGCATTGTCTCTGGAGTTAGATAACCTAAGTTCAAACTCCACCCCTCATATTTCCTACCTATTTGGCCTTGATCTAAAGACTTTACCTCCCTGGCTCTTAGTTTCCTCTTCAGTAAAAAAAATCAAAGTTGGTCTAGATGGCCTCTGAGGTCTCTTCCAACTCAATAACTTTGATCAAAAGGAAAAAAAAAACTCAAAGCAATGACTGAGGGAATTAAAAATTATTTTGGTAAAGAACTTAATGATCTCAAGTGGAAGCAAAAGAAGCTACAACAAATCTAAACAAGTTAAGAAATTGGCTCAGTTGATCAAGATCCAGTGATGGGAGCCTCCTTGTAATTTATTTCTGGCATAAGCCATTCCATCTCCAGACCCCAGGCATTTTCTCTAGTTGTTCCCCATGCCTGGGATACTCTCCCTCTTCATCTCTGCTTCCTGACCTTTGTGACTCTCTTTAAACTCCAGTTAAAATTTCATCTTCTTTGAGAAGTCTTTCCTGATAATGCTTAATTCTAATGCCTATCCTCAGATAATTGTCTCAATTTATCCTATGTTTCCTGTTTGTGCATAGATATTTTCATGTTGCCTCCTCTGTTAAACTGTGAGGTACTTGTGAGTAAGGACTATATTTTGCCTTTCTTTATATCCCCATAGCTTAGCACAATGCCTGGCATATAGTAAGCACAAAATAAAAATTTTTATTGACTAAAGAGTGACTCAGTGAAGTGTTCTTTGGATATTGCAGCTGAATTTGCCTTGAATGTATGACCTTACTAGGAGAACATAGGTATAGGTGCTTCATGGTACCTGCTCCTCCAACATTCAGCTTGAAAGTGCAACAGTAGTAACTGCAACAAGAGGACAATGTGCAGACTGCTCTTGTCTTGCAGTACAGCAACTACCAGGGCAGCTTTGTGCTTTACCCCCAAATTATTAAAAACAAAGGGATGTTAGACTTGATAGGGATGTTAGAGGGGTTTTAGTTCCACTTAAAGATGATGAAACTGAGTCACAGAGAGGTTAAGTGACTTGCCCAATACAATTAGTACCTAGAGGGATTTTTTTTTTTTGGGAGGCAATTGGGATTAAGTGACTTGCCCAGGGTCACACAGCTAGTAAGTGTCAAATGTCTGGTCTGAGACCAGATTTGAACTCAGATCCTCCTTACTCCAGGGCTGGTGCTCTATCCACTTCACCACTTATCTGCCCTCTAGAGAGATTTTTGAACACAGGTATTCATGAATCCCAGTTTTGTCCTTTATCCAATACTACAACATAAGGTGAGGGGAAAGGAGAGGAGTGGAAGGAAGGAAAACTCAGAGGAAAAGAAAAGAGACAACTCAGAGAGAGCAGGCTCTCATGTCTTGCTAGGGAGGAGTGGGAGCAAGATCAACATACCAATCAGCCTGCTTAACCCAACAAAGACAGTTATTTGGACAGAACAGGAACATTCTAGTGTTCAGGTGAAATAATTTCCTCACCACAATATCTCTTGGCTCCTTTTTTCACCAGAAAAAGTAGAATCCTGGAGCTATTTAGTATGGTCATGCATGTTATGAGATTAAAGAACTCACATGAGTTTTTACCAGTTAAACTGAAAAAGTAAGAGGAAACAGCACAGAAAACAGTGACTTTTTAAAATGTCCACAGAACAATCAAACATAAGATAGAGTTCTAAGAACAAATCTGATCTTAACCTGTCCCTTGTTAACTTGTAGCATATCCCAGCTGAGAGGAAAAGCTTCACAGCACATTGTGAGAAGGATGAGAAGAGCTTTAAGGAACTTTAGAGCATTGGCCTAGAACACTAGCCATGGTCCTCTCTCTAGAGGGAAGTTTAGTATTGATCATCTCTAATAGATGGAAGACAGCATATAGGACGGCTTGTGACAAATGAAATGCTGGTAAATGTTTAACAACCAGCTCTAGGGGTGGGGGATGTATGCATGACATACTTTTAAGTTTAATCTGTATTACCATTTTCTCTATCTCTTTCTTAGGTTGTAATAGTCAACCAAACAAATCGAACTATGATTTGCAGTATTTTCCTATTTTCTAGTGTAAATACACTGAAATTTTAACAATAGGCCCAAGAGTTAGTCCCAGTACATCTCTGCCTGAGGATAGAGATTAATGTATGAACTATAGCTATGCCATAGAAGGAGTATGTTGCTTGTGATACAGGGGAGAAGATTATTACCAAAGAATCTCCCAGAGTGTGGTATATGGGACTAAAAGATCAGGTGAAAAAGCTGCTATAAGATCTCATGTCTGGGCTTATTAACCAAAGCTTGTTTAATGGATGTGTTATAGAATATTTGGTTATCTTAAAGAATCTTGGCTAATTGAAGACCAGCTGGTGTTTAGATGTATCAGGAAGTAATGGGACTGTTTAATGGGGAGTAATTGAAACTCAACCCCTAGTGAGGAAAAATGGAGAGCATTCCCTGATGGAGAGGAGGTGCAAAGGAAAGAGTACAGATATCAATAGAAGACATCACCAGTTTTTCAGTATCAGAGTCATGAACTCTGTATCTACATGTCTACCCTAACCATATGTATGCCCCACAAGGAGATTATTCAAATCCACTTTTCATACCAATAATGTATATATATGTTTGGAGGACAGTGAGCTTGACATTTCTAGAAGGGTGAAAGAGTGGCTTATTATTTATTTAGGTCGTAATTTTAATGATAACTTTGAACCAAATGTATCACCTGGCTGAATGGTAAAATTCAAACACATTGATGTGAGCTTGTGGCCATAATTTGTAGACGATTATAATAACATGGTACCTAGAACATAGGGTAATGAATTGGGAACCATTAGGTAAAGAGAAAACAATATATGCATTTATACATACACATATATGCATGCTTGTATACATATATTATATGTACATATAATATATGTATACATCTTATTCCTTTCCATATTCCTGAAAGCTTTTCAGAAGAATTCTTGATTTTGATCCAGTAATTAATTATGAAAACCAAAGCAATTTTGAAATTACTTCTAGATCTAAATATCTGTTCAATCTCCAAAGCGAAGTAAAACATAACACTAATCCAAATAATCACTACATGTGCTAGATGGAAATTTCAAGTATCTTAGTGCTGTACCTTCCTCATTTTAGTATGAAAATAGCATTTGTATTTGTAAAAATAATTGTGGAAGCTTCCAGTTAATCTGAAAAAATTTAATGCTTTTCTCCATATTGAATAACTTGGAACTACTGCATATGAAAGAGAAAGAAAAGCTATTACACAAACACAGAAAGATATACAGTGCTTCTTTCTTTAATCCTTTTTCCCTCTGATTTTGTTTCTTCTGAATAAACTTGTTTTCTAGATATAGATATGCTAAAGATCTTGAAAAAGGTCTGTGGAACTGAAAGTTATTAAAAATACTTGTAAATATTTATGAATCAAGAATCTTTATATAATAACATAAGAACAATAGGAAGGTAGTTGATAAAGACAAAGGCTCAGTGGTAGTAGGCTCTATATGAATCAAATGACCAGGCAGTAAATGTGTGTATGTGTGGAGAGAGAGAGAGAGAGAGAGAGAGAGAGAGAGAGAGAGAGAGAGAGAGAGAGAGAGAGAGAGAGATAATGTATATATGTGTATATATATATATATATATATATATATGTGTGTGTGTGTGTGTGTGTATATGTATATATATATGTATGCGTGCATGTAGAGAGAGATATGCATTATATTGTGTATCTGTATATAATATACATATGTTATATATCATGCACACATTGTATATAATGTATATTATATATGCATATAATATATAAAAACATTCATACTTTTACTGCTTTGGCATTGTACAGAATGAGACGATGCCATATTTTATCTTCAAAATTCACATCTTAAATAAGTAACAAGACTGCTTATTGGCATTTTGTTTAGAAAATACATATTGAATACAAGTTATTTCACAAAGTTTTTGTTTCTTCAAATGTGATATGATGATATTTAGAGTATTTATATTGTCTAATAACATTTTGAATTGCCGGTTTTAGAATTAATTATATCTGAGTACTACTCTTTTTTTTTTTTTTGGTGAGGCAATTGGGGTTAAGTGACTTTCCCAGAGTCACATAGCTAGGAAGTATTATGTGTCTGAGTCCGGATTTGAACTCAGGTCCTCCTGACTCCAGGACTGGTGCTGTATTCACATCTGAGTGCTCTTCTTAAGACAGCATGATTCCATTGTGGTATCTTCAAAGTTTCTGTTCTTACTCATGCCTAAAGTACTTCTTTTTCATAAGTTAGACAGTTAAGAAAACATATTAACTATTCCAGACTACAGCAATACATGTTTACAGCTCAAAACCTTGACTATATGTTTAACCAGTAAAGACAATGAAAATAATCATAAACAAAATGTTTCCCAAGTGAAGCTATTCCCCATCTCCCATAATGTTACCATTTTCCCTCTTCATCCAGTTATCTGAGACATCTAATTTAATGTCAGAGAATTATGTTGTATGACATTGGGACAATCCTGGCAGCAGATTTTCTGCTTTCTAACAATCGGTCTGGCTATGTATGCAACAACTTATCCTAGTAGCTTAGAAATTTAGTGGTGGATTCTTAGGTCAGGGAGAGCGTTGAAACAAAAGTATAGGGGCAAAAACTAGTAAGAACTACATAGAACTCAAGCTATTTTTAAACAGTGAATTTAAATAATTACTGCCTGGAATGGAGGGGGAAATTAAACACACACACACACACACACACACACACACACACACACACACATACACACACACACATGCACACACACACACATTGAATTATCTGAGTTGATTCAGATTAAATCAGTTGCATTAGAATATCTTATCTGATTTAAGGCATGTAATTATTTATAGAAACAGAAAATAGAGTTGGACAGGATTTTATATATCAAATAATCCAAATACTTCATTTTATAGAAAAGAAAACTGAGACTCAGAGTAGAGAAGTAAATTGTACTAGATCATACCAGAGTACCTGAATTTGAACCCAAGACCTCTGACTCCAAAACCAGTGATTTCACTAAATAACAGTCTCTCTTTTTTTTTTTTCAGAAAATTACCAAAAAATGTATAGGTGAATACAACATAAAGGAAAATGTATAGTTTTTACAGAATCTTAGAACACCTTCACCATTTTTCCTATAATTGTGAACTAATAGCATTTTTAATACCTAGCAATCAACTAATTGACAAATATAGAACCTGGTATTTCATAAAAATTTATTTGAATTATGTGGTATATTTGCTATTTGTAAGTCAATTCAGCAAATATATGATAAACTGTGGGGATTTAAAGTTAAAACCAAATAGTTCTTGTGTGCAGAGAGTTTACATTTTACCTTTTCAAAACATCTTTATTTCTCTTTCCACATGTAAAGCCCATTTTGGCTCATCTTTCTTTTCCTCTCTTTGCATTATAAATGAAATTCATCTAGTATTAAAACCATTACCTTTCCTCCTATGAATCCTCCATTGCAATTCATTTTCATCACCAATTACTCTGTCTTTTTCTTAGCATCATAAATAATGATGAAAGCAGGGTCAGGAGCAGCTGTTGAACTTTTGTTAAAACTAAGGCTGCTTATTCTTGCCTGGTTTCACTCATCTCTAACCACGTGGAACTCTTGATGGTTGCTAATTAGCAAGAGGATGTCTATAAGAAAGAGGTTATAGTTTAGATGAGAGTAGGCAGAGCTGTTCACCCACATTAGTTACTTCTCTACAGAAATATAAGGAAAAATATTCAGTAAATGTAGCTGAAATTATATATTATCTCCAGGATGAAATGTGACAAAGTAGATTTTTGAAAGGTTAGGAAAAATGTGGTGATTTGATATGTTATTTTTAAGAGGTCAAAAATACCCAATGTTTTGCTCTTATTTTAAAGCAGCTGGAAATTAATGGTGAATGCTTGTTAATTAAGATTTCGCACAATCAGAGAGTATTATGTGGAAGTTGGAGAACAGTGAATGGGAGAAAAAAACTTGAAAGACTTCTAAACCCCTTTTCTTTGAAAATTCATTTGATTATTCTTTTTTTCTGAAAATGGATCAAAATATTCAGAACATTTAATTAGAAGACTTATTCATTTGTGTTCCCTAGGATTCTGACCCCAAGAGCATCTTTTCACATAAGCATTATCTCTCTTTTTTTCCTCCCATATTTACCAGCCTATATCACAAAACATTAGAACAAGAAAATACCTCTTTTAAGAAATATTATCAATTTTACTCATAATCTGCAAAAAAGTACTGTGGGAACAGGAAAAAATGATTGGTCTGAATTCATAAAACTAGAAGAACAAATTCAAATACAGGCCTTTTGACAGAACTCTTTCTTTTTCACCTCCCCACTTTTCTTTACTTCTGAACAAAAACAAATGTGCTCTGTCCTAATCAACTTAGTAAGTTAAGCAATGATTATTTATTGAACAACTTCTATGTGCCACCTAGTTGTTCCTCAGTCATTTTCTTAACATAAATATAAATTGATTTCTAGAATGCACCTGATTTTCCACAACTTACTATTCTTCTCTTTTATCATCATCCTCAATTTACATGAGGTAAAATTTCTACATTTTCTTTGCTTTTCTATCATTAATATTTGCCTTCCTTTATTTAGTATAATTTGGTAAATAACATCAATCTCAAATATATGATTCAGTACTACAGGAATTTATAGGATCAATGTGCTCTTTTTTTTCCAAAATGGATCCTCACTTCCTTGAAGATGAATTATAACAATGAAAGAATGCACCATAGAAGTGACATTACAGTTCTGAAAATACCTAACACCTATGAAAAGATGAGGCAACAACAGATTCATCACACCTTGCCCATTTTTCATACTTATAACCTAAAAGTAGTGTTGACCTTAATTATTCAAAGACGTCATAGGTGATAGATTCAAACTTAGTATTTATATTGGATAGTATAGTGAAGGTATACTAAACTAGTAGTCAGAAGTCTTGGTCCAAGGAATCCAGGCTAACTCACCTCTCTGTGCTTTTGCCTTTGAATCAATACCTTCCAGATTCAAAATTTTGTTATTTTCATTGTCAGATGTTAAGAAAAAATTCCACAGTCCTGTTCTGTTACCTCATCATGTCATAAAGAAAGCCTTGGTTCTCAAATGCTATGCCTTTGAAGAATAAGATCTAGCATATTCTCCTGCTTTAGGAAAGGCTTTTAGTATGGCCCCAGAAGAAAGGGAAGAATCAAACAAACTAATTATCAAGTGGCCTAGACTCTTCATAATGATTCTTTGGATGTAGAAATTCATCAAAGACTTTTTTAAATGGGCTTTAGTCAAGTGTAAGCTCCTTCTGTCTCTGCTGTGGTGATAAAATACTAGCAGGAAAGGGGAAAAATATCAAGAATTATCAAATTTTTAGAACATCAATAAGTTTCAATTTGGATATTTGTAACCTCTCTATAGAAATCTTGTCTCACAATAACGACAACAACAACAGCAAAAGAATATTTTACTGGGGGACTTACATCGAAGCAATATTAACATTCTTCTTGTAAAAAAAAACAGAAGAAAGAAATTGCAGCTAAATAGAAAGATGGCTCAAAGGATAGTCCTTGAAGAAGAAAAAAAAATAAGTAGACAGTGGGCTTTGCTATTTATCTAGAGGTAATAAAAATATTTCATTAGATATTTGCTCAAAAAGTGCTGTTGTACTACTAAAACATATTTGCAAAAAGATCACATAGCTGTAGTTTCTTCACGAATAACAAATGCTGAAGATGAAATAATATAAAAATTGTAAGAACTTGATATGGCTCTCAAGCCAACATATGCTGATATTTAGCGACTGCAATGCAAAGTGAAGAAAAGAGAAGAATAAGGGAAAATATATAGGAAAACATGGATAGGGATAGGAGAGGACAATTAACTGTCAAAAACATAATATTATCATGTCTCTGTTTCATGAAAACTTTCTTTGAAACAAAAAGCAGTAGTCACTGGACATGGCAAATACCAAATCATACTGCAAAAAAATGGAATCAATTATAGTTTAATGGATAGAAAGTCTGGCAATTGATGTCATGTAGTATTTGTCTATCAAGCATGTAGGTGAAGACTGGCTATTGACTCATCAGAGATATGATCAGAGGCAACAACAGATTCATCACACCTTGCCCATTTTTCATACTTATAACCTAAAAGTAGTGTTGACCTTAATTATTCAAAGACGTCATAGGTGATAGATTCAAACTTAGTATTTATATTGGATAGTATAGTGAAGGTATACTAAACTAGTAGTCAGAAGTCTTGGTCCAAAGAATCCAGGCTAACATAATATTGATAAGGTGGAAAATGGCAAACAATTGAAAAGAGATAATCCCAGAGTTATTAAAATAAGTAATAGAAAATTAAGAAATGGAAAATAGACAACAGTGGTGACATCAACACGGACTGTAATAGTTTCATTCAGGAGTTTAACCAATGTAAATTAATTTCCACAAGAAATATAAAAGATCCCACTACATCTCTTAATCAGGAAACAGAGAGGATGGTTGCTAAAGACAATATCAGATTAGAATGTAACATGATTCATAAAGTCTTAGAAAGGATGATTGGTGATTATGAATTATTTTATTTCATGAAGCAGTGAAGGATAAAACCAGTTTAAAGTAAACTTGGCAAGATATTGATCAAGCAGTCATACAAAGAGCAGTCAGGGATGCAAAGGGAAGGAGGAATATTAAAAAAAAAGTTTTGGGGCAGCTAGGTAGCAGAGTAGATAAAGCACTGGCCCTGGAGTCAGGAGGACCTGAGTTCAAATCTGGCCTCAGCCACATCATACTCACTAGCTGTGTGATCCTGGGCCAGTCACTTAACTCCAATTGTCTTGCCAAAAACAAAAATAGTTTGCATGAAACAATTAACAAACACTTTATGCTGATGTAGATTGACAACTTCTCTGCCACTCAGAGACATTTAAGTGCTCTCTAGGGCCTTGCCAGAAGTTAAGTGATTTGTCTAGGGTAACACAGCCAGTATATATTAGAGAGAATAGTTAAATTTAGATTTTTCTGACTCAGGGCATTTCTCTACTATCCTGCCTTTTTGATGATGATGATGAAAAATTAATAATAATAATGAAGTACATGTGGCACATTATTATGACAAAACATGGAGCCCATTGGTTTTCTGAAGTGATCTTCAAGAGAAATGGTTACTTACTGTACTTAGAAATTTCTACAATTATAAAAGAAAGAATGAAAGAAAACATTACACTGAAATGAAAGAAAAAATAGAAGCAAGAAGGCTTCAGAAAGGATAAAAAAAAAAAAACACTAGAAGATAGATACTGCCCAAGATATAGTTCTAAAGCCAAAGTAATTACAATGTTGTCATTAATGAGCCCTATAGAAAATCTGTATGTATTCCTTTCATGCAGCTCTCTTCTCATTAGTTGTTCTAGGAAAGTTGATTATGATTTAATGTTGCTTTTGAAAATTGGCAGTAAGAAGCTTTGGGAAATATCCTTAAAGTGGTACATGAGGAATTAGTCATTAACCTCAACAGAAGTAATATTGCTTCATTATATTCATAATCACCTCCATAATTCCCATGGCAGATTCCCTCCCTATTCTCTGTTCAGTACTGAATATATGCTTTTTTAGTCAAAGAAACAACTTGTAGTTTTAAACAAAACAAATTTACTCTTTAAAAATGGCATCTGAAACTCAAATCTTCCCTAAAACTTTGGAAGGTCATCCAATACAATCTGCTTCAGAGAATGGTTTTGGTCTATGAATTACATTGTTCTACTTGAATCATGCCTTGGTAGAGCTGAAACAATATTTTCTAGAACCCATGATTTCATAAGGACTCCCTCTACCAACACAGATAGAAATGCCTATAGTTTCTAATTTTGTAAAGCTACCTGAGACTTGGGAGGTCAGGTAATTTGCCTATAGCCTCACAGCTACCATGCCAGGATTTGAACCTGGGACTTTCTGACTCTGAGTTTAATAGTTTGTCATGATAGCTCTCCTGTAATATGTTTTAGAAATAGGCCCCTTAGTTTTCCAAATCCAAATCTAACAATGTTATGTATGATGCTTGCAAGAATTTCTTGATAGTATATTATGAACTAGGGAAGCTAGGTGGCAGAATAATAGAGTGCTGGGCCTGGAGTCATGAAGACCTGAGTTTAAAGCCATCCTCAGCCTAGCTATGTGATTCCAAGTCACTTAATCTTGGTTGCCTCAGTTTCCTCATCTGTTAAATGAGCTGGAGAAGGAAATGGCAAACCACTTCAGTATCTTTACCAAGAAAATCCCAAATGGGATCATGAAGAATCAGATATGACTGAAATGATCAAAAAACAGCATATTATACATCAATGGTCACTCTGGCAGAATTTGTAAGGAAAGTGATTTGATTTTGATGCTTCCCTTTCTAGTCTCACCTTTCAGCCTATATCACTTTTAGCTGTCCTCTGGTTGCTCAAGGATCTCCAGTGAGGGGAAATGCAAGACCAGCACCAAAAACAATACCAAAAAATTGTACTCATCTAGTGCCCCACTCCCTTAGGATGGTACCTTAAGGCACCATCTAGCTAATCTGTAAACAAAATGATGATAATATGTTAATAACTATTTTTAATACATACTGACATACCTTGCTAGAAACTTATTTGTATTTTTAAAATGGTTTCTGGAGCCTGAACCTTATTCCAATGGAGTCACTATAATGATTAGAAGTTCCAACACTTCAGAGGTCTTTGGTGCAGTTATTTGGATATCCTGCAAAGTCTACAACCCAAACATACATCTATTCTGACTTCCATGGGGATTGCCCCAGTGTAAACTAAGTTAACAGAATTATCTAAAAAGTTGGGTTATTTGTGGCATTGATATTAGTTAATAGGCAAGAAACAAATAAGCTTTTAATGTGATTTTTCTTAAAACATAAACTTGCAACCTAAACCCCATCTCAAAACTGTTGCAGAATTCAACTGTGGCATACTAAAAAA
The DNA here is from genome assembly GCF_003287225.1 of Phascolarctos cinereus. NCBI lineage: Eukaryota > Metazoa > Chordata > Mammalia > Diprotodontia > Phascolarctidae > Phascolarctos > Phascolarctos cinereus. The sequence goes on from NW_027555847.1 coordinate 304,695,000, forward strand.
AATTTAAAAAAAAAATAAAAAGCTTTTGAAATTGTATGCTTCTTTTTTTTAATTAATTAACTTATTTTTATCTTTCAACATTCACTTCAACAAGATTTTGAGTTCCAAATTTTCACCCATTTCGTCTCCCCCCGCCCCAAGATGACATGCATTCTGAATACCTCTTCTCCTAATGTGCTTTCTTTTATAGCTATCCTCCCCTTCTCTTATCCCCTTCCCCTTCAATTTTCCTGTGGGACAGGATAGATTTCTATACCCCATTTCCTGTATATCTTATTTCCCAGTTTCATGTGAAAATATATATTTTAAACTTTTGTTTTTAAAACTTTGGGTTCCAAATTTTCTTCCTTGTTCCCTCCCCACCCACTCTCATTGAGAAGGCAAGCAATTTAATACAGGTTATACATGTGTAGTCATGCTAAACACTTCCATAGTGGTCATGGTGTGAAAAATCAAGTCCTTCCAAGGTGGTATGATCAAGCGCGAGGTGTTTACTCCTTTCCTGGCCTGTGCTGTGGTCTATGAGTGACCACAAGCACTCTTTTCTGTCTTGGAAGATTTCCTCTTCACCACCAGTACAAGCTCTACTAAGCCAGTGCTCCTCCTCACTCCAGGACCACCACCAGGAACTGTGACCCAGATCCAAGAATAGGGAAAGGAAAAGAATCCTGCATAGCAAGGAGATCCCTTCAATCCCCCTCTAATCAGCCACTGGATTCCCCCTCAGTCTGTGGGCCAGAGGCAGCTGCCACCCTGGGCCGAGTTTAGGGATTGGGGCTGACACCGGCCTGTGCTTCTGTCACACCACAGACACAGACTTTTCCTACTCACCTTCTAAGTTGTCTTTGGCATTAAGGGATTGAGAAGTCTGGAAACCACCACAGCTGCTGGTGATTCAGTCCTCTGAGGCCTGCTCCTGGTTTGCTGAGGCCTGTGGGCACATGCTAAACTGTACTTCTCTCCCAGCCTGGCACAATATACCTTTGCAATCAACCATCCAGGCTGTCTTGTTTCATTCTGTTTTTTTGTGGGTTTTGCTGCTTTAGAATTTGTTTAGAGCCATTTTTTACAGGTATTTGGAGAGGTTTGGGGGAGAGCTCAAGCAAGTCACTGCTTTTACTCTGCCATCTTGGCTCTGCCCCTGCATACTTCTTTATACCACAATGGTCCCCTTATCATACAGATATACTGTCCCTCTTTGCTTAGCTGTTATAACTGTTGATTCAGCAAAGTGGTTCCTTTCTGAAGGCTATCTATAATTTATTCAGTCTTACATAGAAACACCAGGGGAGAAAACTCTAGCAATCACCATGTTGAGAGGGGGAAAATAGTTCATGGTTCCTTTCACCCGCATCCTCAATCAGCTCTATCTCCTTCCTTTTCTAAGAATCTATACAAGCAACTGTTCTCACTACTGGCTTGTAGCAGTTCAATCTCATTGTTTTTGTTTTTTGTTTTTTTGTTTTTTTGCTAGAGGGATGAGGATAGTCAGTATAAATGGCAAAATTGGTTTCTGCTAAGGAAGCCATCAAATAGCAGAATTGTGAAATGTATTACAGTTTTATAATATAAGGAGTAATCCCCTTAACAGGTTGTTGATTTTGAGTGTTACATTCGTAAAGAATGACCGATGATGCCAATGAGGCATATTTGGACATTTTTTGTTATCTCAGTATTAGGCAAAACAAGTATAATGTTCTTATAGATAGAAGACCTGGTGATTCAGTTGAAAGGGCATTACCTCTAGAATCAAAGGAATTATGTTCAACACTTGCCTCTAAATTTTATACCTTCAGAACATTTACCTCTCTGATCCCCAATTCTGTAATTTCTAAAAATTAAGGAGGTGGACTTGGTGGCCACTAAGATCAGTTTTAACTATAAATTGATAAACTCTTGATGTTTGATTGTGTGTGACAAAGGCATATGGTGCTTCTCTTCTGGGCCTTTTATTTTGGATCTGTCATCTATTTTACACAATTTCAAGGAGGAATTTAACTCATCAGATTCTTCACTATTCTTGGAGCAAGTTGAGGGCATGTCTAGCACGTCTAGCATACAGAAGAGTAATATGAGAGACTTTGTGTAAGTAAAGTGAATTTTGTTATTCTTTTTTAGATACCAGTTCCCAGGATCCATGGCCAAAATAATCTCTGGTTCCCAGGATTTCACATTGTAAACAATTTCTACTACAACTGCCCAGCGACACATAAGGATGAGATAATGTAAACATTTGAGTTGTTTTGTAAACAGTGTACTGCACTTGTGCTATGCTAAGTCAGCAGGATATTGGTAAAATTAATGTAAACTTGTGAGGCTACTGCTGGCAAATTGCCTTCTTTGTGTGATTCTCTACAAATCAAGAGAGTGCTGGTCAGTGATTGGGGATTTGGGGAATCTGAATGCTCTGTGCATGTCTTGACCTGCCACCATCAAGACTTGAGGAAAATGTGACAGTGTAAAACTCTGCTTACCTTGACCAGTCCCCATTGAAGCTCAGGCAGAATGCACAAGCTGGAATGCTGTGCTGCCTCAACTGGCCCCCTTCAAGGATTAGGGTAATGAGATAGGAGTTGAAGCTCCTACACTTTGTATATGATCACCCATCCTTGCAAGAAGAGTAATTAGGGGATACTGTAGGAATTGGTGCTCCCATTATCAGCAACCCCATTGAGAAGAATAAATTAATTATTTAACCCCTCTGAAGCTGTTTTCCTGACCTTCTGGCTGTGCAGATCAAGAGTGAACCTTCTAAAGGCTGGAACCCAAAAACTCCAATGGTGCCTCCTACCTAACAATTGGCATAGTTGTGGCTCCTACACTTTGTCAAATACTTTGATAAGCAAACTATATCTAACATTCTGCAAAGCTACTAGCCTACTAAGCATAGCACAAAAGGAAATAAGGGTAATTTGATATGACCTGTTCTTGATAAAACCAATGACTCTATTAAGATCACTCTTTCCTTTACTAGACATTAATTAACTCTGTTTAATAATATATGACAAACTTCCTAAGAATCAAAAACACTTCAGTTACCAATTATTTTCAGACTCTCTTCATGCACTTGGAAAATGGAACGATAGTCATAGCTTCAAAACCCTTTATAGGAACACAGCAATTATAGAGAATCATTACAGAATAAATAAAGAACTCAATGGACCTCAGAAGCTATCTCACTTCAAAAGCTTCATTTTAGAGAGAAAAACCCAAAAGCCTGAGTAAGTTAAGTGACTTACCCAAGATTATATTAGTAGTCAGAAGCAGAACTAGAATTTTAACTCAGATATTTTGATATCACAAATGGCACTCTTTTCTTTTTCTTTTATTTGAAAGCATTCTTCCCACCCTCCCAGTGATAAAAAAGATACCCTTGTAATATATATGCACAGTCAAGTAAAACAAATCCCCAACTTTAGCCATGTCTAAAACAATTATGTCTCATTCTACATCTTGAGTCCAAGTTGGCAAGTAGCATTCTTCATCATCTTTCCACTCAAATCATGGTTGGACAATGTGTTGATAAGAGTTCTTAAATTTTCATAGTTTTTGGTTTTTACAATGTATAAATTTTCTTCCTGCTTCTGGTTATGTCACTTTATGCAAGTCTTTTAAGTTTCTTTCAAATTATCCCTTTAAACATATTTTATTACATTTATATATTATACTTTTTTTTATGATTCCCAAATTTATGGGTACCCTGGTCCTTATATTACTGTTTTTTGCCCCTACAAATAGTTACTTTGATTATTTTTTCTGTTTATAGATGAAGTCATGTTATTTCTTTTTGATCACTGCTTCTTTTTCCAGATGTTCAGTAACCATCCCCTTAATATTTCATTAGTCACTTGTAATATATTTGTGTACCCACAATATGGATATAATTACCTCAGTGATTTCTTTTATTGTCCCTAGTATTTAGTGTATGTATATACATACATGGAGACATTTTAGGTCGACTCATAGCAAAATCTGGCAAAGAAATCAGATAAAGGGGTTCCTAGTCCAGTGATTTAGCTATTCTAAATCAAATTCTTATTATTTTTTAAAGTTCTGTGAACTCTGTGAATACAGTTATTACACTCTCTTCCTTTCCTTTCTTCCAATACTTTCTTCCTCATACTTTCTTTAAAACACAAACAAAAAATCAAACTGATAGCTTTCTACTTGTTGACAGATTTTAGACCTTCAAGGCTGGAAGGAAGGCTTAGCAGGTAAAAAATTCTTCCTCAACCATCATCACTTTGCAGTTCTTTCCCTTAGATCCCCTGATGAGCAATGAATCATTGTCTGAGAAATCCTGCTCTTGTAGGAACCCAACTAAAGGAAAATTGCAGGGTATTCAAAAGAAGGGGATTATTTTACTGTGTTGCTATTTATAGAGTTATTGAAAGATTTTGATATTTATTTACAAGTGATTTTTTAATTGATTGGATGTGTTCAGTGAGAGTCATGAGATAATTCAAATTGTTACCACTTTCCATTTCCAAATCAGATATGCTAACCCTTCAGTTTATACTAAACTTTTGGTCTTTGCAGTTTTTGACAGAATAACAGAAAATAGATGAAAGGAACATAAATGGGCAATATAAGGAATATCATTTTGAAGCAAGTTTAGAGGATAACAGAACTTGACTATTTCATTTACTCAATAAAAGCAATACAATTTTGAATGTATTTGAGAGAAGCAGTTTGAATTTGGACTATTTCACTTATTTTGGATTTGATGTAACAAGTAAGTACTAGACCAAAGTTTTTCTCTGAATTCAAGTGGGAATGAATAGTTCACATTTTCTCACAGTTTAGGGACTATTCTCATATACATATACAAAAACTGTATATTTAAAATCAGACACATGAAAGTTTCCACTTCAAAGGTAATGTGTCAATCCAGATTTTGCATCTTTAGAATTTGTCTGTGATTAAATGTCCCCTCCACACATAACAATTATATTAAAACTACTGCTAAAAATTCATATTCTTTAAATCTTATCCTAAAGGAAAATAACACTTTCAAGAATACTTTGTATCAGTGACACATGGGAAAAGAAAAAGCTATCCAGAAAATCATGAAACATCATGTAGAGAATTATTAAAAATAAAATTAAATATAAAACATATAGCAGAAGAGAAAAGGTCACCCAGCGAAGAGGGAGAAATAAACAATTACTGTTCCCAGGAATTCACTGATGAAACGAATAATCCTAGAAAATAAAATTATGTAACAGAACAAAAATTATAGGGTAATGCAGTAATAGGAACACTTAGACAATATTTGATTCAATAAATAGAAGAAAAAATTATGTTTGAGAATTAATGTTAGTATCTCTTTGAGGCTATCACAGAAATAGAGATCTCATGTGGAATATTCCATTAAAGGAAGTAATTATAGAAAAAGGAGGGTAAAGATTGTGTTATAGTGCATGAAACAATTCTTTTCATTATAGAAAATTCATTCTTCAAGAAATGAGAATGAATTAATATTTTCTTCATCATAATTAGGTTGCACATTATATTTGAAAATACAGTTGGAACTAGTAGGCTTTCTTGATCGATATGAATTATATGCCTAAGAAATGTCAGTACAGTTCCCTGCTACAACCACTATTTGACCACTGTTAAACTGAATCAAGGTGAATGAATATATGCACATTTTACACACTTTCAATTTAACTGGGTTGCACAGGTGGTAACCATACATTTTTCTTGATTTTATGTTAGTGTGAAAATCAGATGCAAAAGAATCTGCCAATGTAATTATGTCTTTTAAGTCAATTGATTCCTTTAAGTTTGTATAATTGCATAAGATATATCACTCTAAAAATATGAGAAAATATATTTTCTTAAAATACTACAGTAAAAGATGCACATTTGTCAAGTACTAACTACATACACAGCACTGTGATAGGGGCTAAGAAAGCTAGAAAAGATGCAGGTACTAAGCTCAAAAAGCACATAATATTGCCAGGGAATAAAATTCATGTGCAAATTACTACATTAGAAAGTAAAGATAAGTGTGTAAAACCAGTACAAGACAGGTAACTATTTCCCAATTAAAGCAAAACTTTCTAAAGTGCCCAGAAAAAGCAGGGTACAGTGAGTGGATAGGATGGTTGGTTGGAGTAAGAAAGGCATATATTCAAATCCTACCTTTGATAATTATTATGAGTTTGACACCTCTGGAGTCCAACCACTTCATTTTACTAATGAAGAATTTAAAATCATTGGCATTCTTTTATTTGCACTATATTTGTTTCTCCAAGCCATTATTTAGTCTGGTAAAATGGCAGTAAAACAATGAACTTGGAATCTAGAGAGTTTCCAGCTCTGGAGCTTAAAACCTGTACAATCCTGGTTAAGAGACTTAAGTCATCTAGACCTTGGTAGCTTCACCTATACAATGTGAGAAGTTTAACTAGAGATTCTCTAAGTTCCATTCAAGTTTTGACTTTCTGGGGTACAATCTCATCATTTTAACTGCCATCATGGACAATGTAGATCATTACATGATTGGTTCATTCATTGGCATTGACTCAAAATGAGTAAATATTTACCATCCAAAGTACATTTTTCGTAACAATTTCATAGAATTAAAAAAAAATCAATCTAAGCATATGAGTTGGCAATTGCCAATATCTCCCTGAATATCAGTTCCCTCCCTCCCTCCCTCCATCACTCTCTCTCTCTCTCTCTCTCTCTCTCTGTTCCTCCCTCCTACCCTTCCTCTCTTTCTTTGTTTTTGGTTTGTAACATTATTGTGGATCTTTTCTGATTTGTTAAGATTTTCCCTTCTATTGGGGAATGACTTTTGGTCCTACATATGTATGAGAATATAGACATTATATGTGTTTGTATATACACACACATGTATGCATATATACATGAGTGTGTTTTTGAGAGAAAAAAACATGCTTATTTTTATGAGGTTATTTTTTTATTATTCCTTTTTTCTTCCCTCTCTCTTTCCCCCAGATATGTCTACCGTTAAAGTCAAATAGATATATGTGTAAAATTATTCTATGCATACTTCTATTTATCAGTTTTTATTTGGATTCAGATAGCATCTTTCTTCATATGTCCTATATAGTTAATTTGGGAATTTGTACTAGACAAAATAACCTATCTGCCCAAAGTTGTTCTTAAAACAATACTGCTGTTATTATATGTAATTTTCTCTTGACTCTCTTAATTTTGCTGTTCATTATTTTACTCAAGTCCTGCTGTGTTTTTTTCTAAAACCATTGAACTTATCATTTCTTATAGTACCATAGTATTCCATCAAAATTATACGTCACAACTTGTTCAGCCATTCCCAAATTGATGGTCATCTCTACAATTTCTAGTTCTTTGCCACCACAAAGAGCTGCTATAAACATTTTAGAACACATAAGTTCTGCTTTTTCCCTAATCATTTTTGTAAATACAATAAGTAGTGAAATTGCTGGGTCAAAGGATATAGGTAGTTTAGTAATTCCAGATTGTTCTCCAAAATAGTTGGATCAGTTCAAAATTCCACCAATAATGAATTAGTGTCCCATTTTTTTCACATCCCCTCCAACATTTGTCACATTTACCTTCTATTATTTTAGACAATCTGGTAGATTTAAAATGGTATCTCAAGGTTGTTTTAATTGATATTTCTCTAGTCAATAATGATTCAGAGAATTTTTATATGACTGTGTTTTTAATATTTTAATGCATATGTTTTTAAGAACATCATTTCTATATGTTGCATACCAAACCCTTATTATAATGGGATTTTCCCCTTTTGGACCACTCCCATTCTTATCCCAAGTTGATTAATTTTATCTATGCAGAAGTTTGTTTCAATTTTATAGTCAAAGTTTTTTGCAATGACCTTTACACCTTGTTTTGTTTGGAATACTTCTCTTACTCATAATTATCAGAGATATATGAACTGCTCTTCTTCATTTTTATTATTATTATTATTATTATTATTATTATTATTATATTTAATATTAAGGTCACATATTCATTTAGAATGCATTGTGGATTGTAGAGTAAGTTTAGTCTAAGTCTAATTCCTGCCATACTGGTTCCCAATTTTCCCATTATTCTTTGTCAGATAGAGGGCTTTTCTTAAGTAATTTGTGTTTTCCTGTTTATCAAACACTGAGTTATTGAGTTCCATTGTTTCTGATTCTCCCTCTTATAGTCTGTTGAATTGATCTACCACTCTATTTTTAATTAATGCTAATATTACTACTACTACTACTACTACTACTACTAATAATAATAATAATAATAATAATGATAATAATATTATAATAATGCTTTTGACAACTACTTGTAATATAGTTTTGAAGTCTCAAAGTGCTACTCCCCCTTTGTCCCTACCTTTTTTCATAGTTTATCTTGATATTCCATATATTCTCTTTTTCCAAATGCATTTGGTTAATGAGTTCTGTAAAGTATGCCTTTAATAATTTGATTAGCATAACATTTAAAGTAGAAGTTATCTTTGGTAACATTGTCATTTTAACATATTGTCATGGCCTACCCATAATCACTGACTATTGCTTCACTTGTTTAAGTTATTCTTTATTTCTTTAAGGATCACTTTGTAATTGAATCTGTATCTGATGTTCTTTGGTAAATTGATTCCCAAAAATTGAGCATCTGAATACAAGCATATACTAAATTTAACTTATTATCTTTCCTCCTAAATCTGCCCCAAATTCATTTCTTCTGTATAGGGCAACACAATCATCTCAGTCCCTCAGACCTCAACTTAGGTATCATCCTTGACTTTTCACCATCTTTCACATCCCATATTTAATCTATTGTTGAGACCTATTGCAACATCTCTCATATACGCTCTTTTCTCTCCTCTGACACTGCCACCATTCTAGAGCAGACCATCATCACCTCACTCATGCACAACTGCAATAGCCTACTTATGGTCTGTCTGCCTCAAGTATCTCCTCACTTCATTCTATCCTCCATTCAGGCACAAAAGTGATTTTCCTAAAGCTCAGGACTAACCATGTCCCAAACAGACTCAACAAACTCCATTGACTTCCTCTCTCCCACAGAATTAAATGCAAAATCTTCTTTTTGGTATTCAAAAACCTTCATAACCTAGCCCCTCTAGTCTTCTTACACTTTACAACGTGAACTATTTGTTTCAATAACAGTGGCCTCCTTGCTATTCTATGAACAAGACACTCCAACTCTCCACTCCAGGCATTTTCTCTGGTTGTCCTCCATTCCTAGAATATTCTCTCTCCTCATCTCTGCCTACTGGTTTTACTGGCTTCCTTTAAGTCCCCAAGTAAAACCTCATCTTCCACAGGAAGCCTTTCTCCACCTCTCTTAATTCAAGCACCTTCCCCTTTGTGATCATTTCCTACTTATACTGTATACAGCTTGCTTGTATCCATTGTTTTCCTTGTTTTCTCCCCCATTACATTGTAAGCTCCTTAAGTGTAGGAACTATTTTGCTTCTCTTTGTACACTCAGCATTTAGAACAGTGCCTGGTACATAGTAAGTACTTACTATTTATTGACTGACCACCGACTAATTTGTTCCTTCCAGCATCAAGGAGTTTCCGTGTGCATCTCCTTTTCATTGTGATTTTTTACCCCCTTAATAGTATGATCACAACTTCTGATGTTTTTGGATTCACCAAAAATTACTAATGGGTCGTAATTTTTTTTTCTCATCCCTTCATTTTTATTCTGCATAAGTCTTGGTCTTTAACTGAGTTTCTTATAAGCAACAGATTGTGGGGTTTTGTTTTCTTATCCAACTGGTCACTTTTTCACTTATCAGATTGTTTAATTATTCACTTTTAGATGTATGATGTTAAGTCTTAATTTATCATCATATTTCTTAATTTATCTCTAATATTTAGGGGTTTATGATTTTTCCTTGTTTTTCTGTAAAGACACTTTACCTCTTTTTTTTTTCTTTTAGCTTTCTCTACTTTAAGGCAACCCTATTCCCACTGGCTCTCTCACACTCATTTTCACCTTTAACATCTCCTTACCTTAGTTTTAGAGTTTTGCATGACTTATCTTTCCCTTTTTATTTTTCCTTTAATCTAATTATCTATTTCATCCTCTTCCCATATTAATTCAGTAGTCAAGTAAAATATTCCTTCTCTCTCCTTCAATGTGTTTCTTTCTTTTAAAATTTCATTTTCTTCACAGTTTCTAAACATAATTTCTTTGTCTCATTCACTTTATGAATTATCTTCCCTTTCTGACTATACTAAACTTTATCTTTTGATTCACAGCCTTTATATTTATTTATCACTTCTTTGGTCTTTCTATTATTTTTTCCTATACATTTTGTATGTTATCATCTTGTAGATTTTGTACCCTGGTATCCCTTCTTAGATGTGCCTCACTCTTAGAATTGCTAATTCCTACACATGATAGAAAGGATAGGAACATTGTCCTAAGGTGGGAATTTTCTTATGTCTGCGATTGTACAATTTGTTACAGCCCTTTGCCCTACACATCATCATGTTTTCCCATTTGCCATGAAATCTCTTCTCTTCTTCCCTTCCGTTCTTCCTGGAGTCACTTGCCCCTAGGACCTCTGAATCAACTTCTCCTCAGGGATGATGAGCAATTTCTCTAAGTATCAAATCTCTACAGTTTTTACCCATCATAAGGTCTCCATCTCTATGTATAGATGATCTCTCTTCTCCCAGAAACTTTCTTCAGTGGGACTCCATCCAATCAGTTAAAAAGAAGCCACTTTTTCTTCTTCCCTCTTTTAATAGAGGCAGCTAGGTAGCAAAATGGATAGAGTGATTAGTTTGGAGTCAAGAAGAGCTGAGTTCAAATACTGTCTCAAACATTTGCTACCTATGTGACTTTGGACAGGACATTTAATCTCTTTGCCTCAGTTTCTTCAACTGTAAAATGGAATTTATAATATACCTATTTCATAGAGTAGTTGTAAGGATCAACTGAGATCATATTTGTAAAGCATTTGGCAAAATGCCTGTCACATAACAGGCACTATATAAATTCTAGTTATAACCATTAATCCGTCCTTTTGACTCCTCACCCATTCTACTAGAGGCTTTCTTCTTCCTAGGAAAACATGAGAGTTATTTTCTATCCACTGTGAACCTTTGACTTGATTATGGTAGATCTATCCCTATCTTCCTCCTCTCCTCTCCCTTTTAGGCCCCTCCCAGTTTTCAATTTAGTTCTCATTCTCAAAAAAAAAAATTACCTGAAGAAGGGATGTTGTGAGGTTTACGCATTGCCTCCTTTGATATTGGTTTCTTTTATTTTTATCTCATTAAGGTTCTCGGTATCTTAAAGGATGGATACAGTTGAATTTCCTTATCTCTTACACAGAGCTCCAGTTTTGGAGCATTGTGAGAGGTCATGAGGATTAAAGATGTTTAATCTTCTATCTTGTCAGTCATGTCTTCATTATATTTTTCATTGTCATCTGCCCTGTGCCCTTTTATATTGAGCTCAAAGTATCAAAATAGACATTGAGTTGATTTGTTTACCTGATATAGTGGGTATAGGATACTAGAGGACAACAAGAAAACCTGGGTTAGAACCTCACTTCTTGTACTTTATTAGCTGTATAACCATGAGTAAGTTAGTAAACTGCTCTAAACCTCAGGTTCCTATTATGTAAAACAGACATGATAAGATTTATAGTACTTGCTTCATAGGGTGGTTTAGAGACTTAAGTAAGATAATGTGGGTAAGGCATTAAATAAAACTGCCATTACCTTGTCAGGTTCTTCATGAAATGTCTTACTTTCTTATCATGTACAGCAGATTGAAGTTCATATGATATAATTATGCTAATTATGATCCTTTTGCTTATGTTCATCATAATCAGTATAATGCAAGGGCTTCAGGAGATGTCATTTCTTGTGACCCTTGAAGATCTGATCAAATCAGTCACTACCTTCTTCATTTATGTCCCCAAGTAGAATCTTGGAGTTTATCTGCAATATAATTATGACACTTTGGTTTCACTAATATTGAAGCTGTCAATATTAATGAACTTAAGATTCTCTATTGTTATTTTAATAGTTTTAAGTTTAAAGACAAACTAAAAGCTGTGTGATTTTGTTTATTTTTCTAATTAAAAAAACATTTATTTTCTCTCCATCCCAATTGTCTTTCTTCAGTGAAAAAGAAAAATAAATATGTAAGAAATGTGAGTATTTAAGTAAAACAAATTTCTATATTAGTCATGTCTAAAATGTGAGTTTCTCTCTCCATATCAAGTCCATTACCTTTCTCTAAGGAAATTGGTAGCATTTTTCTTTTTTTGTGCCTTGGAACTGTGATTGATCATTGCATTCATCAAAGTGTGGAAGGCTTTCAAAGTTATTTGTCTTTGTAGCACTGTTGTTAATTGAATATGTAGGAGGTAGTGTGTAACTGTGTTGTATTTTATCTATGTAGACTATGTGTGTTCACATGGACACATTGTCTATATGTGGCTCACAGGGATGCAAAAATCGATATCTCTAGTCTGTCTTCCCTTCCTTCTCCAATGGAAACTTTGATTCTTACAAAGTGGAGAAGCAGGAAGGTGAGATCATCAGCTGGCTACTTTACTCTCATTAGAGACAGAAGGTACTGGACTAGAATTATATACATCTGCTTCCTTAAATTTGTCCAGGGGAGATAATTTTAGGATTCCAGCTTGATTCTTGACCACTATTTATTAAGGGGAAAAGAGGGCAGGGAGGTATATATCCAAGACAACTCCCTTTTCAGCAAATGCCAGAAATGCCCATAGGAAAATATAAGTAAAGCTATTAATACAAGTCTATCGCAAAACAAAAATCAGAGAAAGTATACAAAGAACATAAATCTGACAAAATGTAGAGAAAATGTGCTGTCTCTTTAGGAGTATATAATTCAGTTGGACCAAAAGCGAATCTCAAATCTCTTCCAAGGTGAAATTCCCCCAAAGTCTGTAATATAGCAAGTTAGGAAAAGAGATATGATACAGATTGCTGGCTCTTCTACATGTCAGCTTCTTCCCAAGGCCATTCTCCCTTTTAGGTACCCAAAAACAGATTGGAAGTGTATTTTTTCTCTCTTGAAGCTGGAAACCCCAAAAGACAAGAACTTCTTCTTCAACTCTCACTAACTCTACCCTGATGTAAGTATGACTCATTGGATCATTAAGTAATCAAATTCCATGAATATGAAGAGTGTTTCATATGAGAGGTCTTTGAAGCTTGGTTATACTCCTACCCTGGGCCAAAACTCCTTGCAAAGATAAGCTGGAGCAAACTGGAGACTTTCAGCTATGTAGTATAAACAGAAACATCAGTGCTTGAAAACAAAGGTTATTTTCCTGGCTTCCTGAGGTAGCCAACCTAGGGTACTGTCAAAACAAAAATAAAACAAATGCACATTAACACTATAAATCAACAGCACCACCTGAGGAGATACTACAGTAACAATATACATATCTTAATACAGGATATAACACACGAACATTTGAAAAGTACATGATTATGTATAGATACAACAATCAATCATAAGCAACAAACATAGAGAAATAGCAAAGCAAAGCTAGCTAGCTGCAACAATAACAGGATAAACAGGCACGTATATAAAATACAACTGAAATATAAGAAGTAGTGTATATGCAAAGAATAAACAGACATTTCAAGAACATGAATATAATACAAAACGTAGCCAAATGAACAGAGCAGCAAAATAAGGAAAAACAAGCATACTCAAACATGCAGAAATTTATATGTATTAGCAGTAACCAGTTGCAATTCCATACAAGGTACATTCCATATAGACAATATTATTGTCATCTAGATATATGTGTATATCTTCAATTTATCTATAACACAACTTAGCCTAGTAACTGGTAATATAGGTTTATATCCCTTGCCACTGACTCATCTCTTTGCTCCTATACCTGAACTAGTTCTTAATATGGGTTGACCATTAGGATCATTATCGATTTGTTTGTGTATACTTGGGCTGGCAATTATGACACATTGGCTATCAGCATGTTCCTGTTCTGTGGTTTGAATTAGTATTCTAGGAGTCTCTGTAATAATTCTGTGAAGAAAAAGAGTTGTCTCTGGGTTCAATACTCCTGCCTTGTAATAGTATATACCATCTCCTTCACTGGTTTCATCACTTTCAGTGTTTATATTTGAGTCTTTGTGCAGCCAGTGAACAGTCTCTTTTAACTTTTGCTTGAACAAATGTCTGCTGTTACTGTCTACTTGCTCATTAGATAATTGAAATAACTCTCCTATGGGCAATGATTGTGGTGAAAGGTTCTGATAGGACCCTTTCCATTATCGGAGACTAGTTTCTGTGTGTTAATGTTGTCATTTTTCAATCGTGATCCCATGAAATTTTCCTGATCCCATCTGGGCTTTTCTTGGCATAGATACTGGAGTGGTTTGACATTTCTTTCTCCAGCTCATCTTGTTGATGAGGAAATTGAGGCAAATGATGTTAAGAGATTTAACAGCTATTAAGCATCTGAGACCAGATTTGAACCCAGGAACAGGAGTCTTTCTGACTCCAGACCCTGCACTCTATCCACTATATGACCCAGCTGCCCTGGAGATAATTTATAAAAAGGCAGTTTACCTAATCTCTCAATAATTTTATATTGGTAAACCTTACATTGGCCAGATAGAAACACATCAGTGTCTTAAATGTAGAGTTTTCTCAATACAATTTTGTCTCTTTGCTTCTTGCAACATCCTGCTAGAATTTTGAAAAGACTAGAATTCATCCCAATCAAAGCTAACACTCCTATGAGTATTGGAGGGTTTGGAAATAGCAGAGCCACAGTGTCCACTTTTCTATTGATACAAACAACTTTCTTGGGAAATTTCAAGCTCACCTGCATGTATGCCAGGTATAGATGGTCTTTATCACTCAAACCACAAAGTCCAAGCCATGTCATGGTCTTTAGAGGTATTTTTTTACCCAAATAACTGTTGCAAAATGATTGAAATTTTGTGTAATGAGTTTCACTGTCCAAGAGAGCACTGTAGTCTATATTCTTGACTTTTTACCATCACATCTGCATGAAGTCCATTGAGTCCAAGTGGAAGAGATACATAAAGAATTGATAATGAGATCAATGTAACTGTACTTGGAAATCTAGATGTCCTCTGCCCCTAGCCCTGTTCCAGTTTCCCAAAACGGGATCAGAAGATTTTGACTTCTTCATAACCAATGTGGAATTTTCTTTGCTACTATATCCAACATAATTATGGTGTTCTAGTTAAAAATTGTAACAAAATGTGATTCTATTACTCTGATGATTACCTGAAGGAGGTACTCTTATATCAGGCTTTTTGTTTCCTTCATTCACTTGGTACTCTACCTCTCCAAGAGAAACAAAATTGCATACTGTTCAGTCTCTCACCTGACGATCTTGGATTCTGTGTTTGCAGCTCAGCAGTAGTGGTGCTGTTGTCTTGATTTGCTTCTGTGGCCTACACTTAAGAAGGTGTGAAGCTATCTGAGTCTTAACAGTATGAATTCTTTTTCAGGAGGGCCTATCTCACTAGTTATTTTTGACAATGGTTTCCGGGTCTGCCTAGTTTGGATGACACTAAGACTTGGATCTATCTCTGCAGTGCAATATGTTTTTTTTTTTTTTATTCTCCTCTTCAAATCCACAGTGCCTATCCATAGTAGCCTCTACACAAGTTACCTGAGAAGGAATTTAGCTGGCATTTCTCTTTGTGCTGCATAGTATTAAAGACAAAATTTGCATGAAGTCTTTTAATCCACCCCCACAAAAATCTCAGCCAATATTTGTACATATTCATAGAAGATAATATCTGGACTTGCCTTTGTGAGATTATTCAGTGCTATTGGATCTGTTCCCCTTTGGCTGTTTGTCAGTCTCATCACTTTTCTAGCCTTCAGGTATCTCATTAAAACTCTTGTCTGTCCAAACCATCTCCTAGTATTGTTTTTGTGGGAGACATTGTTCATGTCAAAAGAAAATGCCAATTTGAGGCCTATGGCATTCATTTATGACGGGGGGGGGGGGGATGACCTCAGCCATGAATGATATATTGCAATTCCTGGATTTAATTGTGGTCTTCAATCTCTTTGTAGCAATGCCTCCTTTACTTAAAAGGACTCCTACATCTTTAAGCAACTTCTTATAGCTGGTTTTGTAGCTGGTAAAAGATGAAATGACTAAGGAAATAAAGGTTCAAGCTTTCAACAATTTTGATTAAAAAGCAATTCATGCCAATTACCTAACAAACTGAGATCAGTCACCTTCCTCAGCTTTGTCATTGAACCCTAAATACAGGAGAAGACGGATTTTTATACATTAAAAACAATCAAATAACACCAATTAATTGAAAGAAAATAATTAATATGTATACAATATTATGTAATCTGTTTTCTAATTGGAGTAAGGTTTAGGGACTTTCTAAGTTGAGAGGAGATGAACAAACAGGTTCAGTTTCTTGAATTCAGAAAGAGGCATCCCATTTCCCCCAAATGTTTGTAAACAATCAAAGGAACATGGAAATAATAACTGATTGATCAATATGAGCCAGTTTTCAGTTAAAATATAAGGATTGCTTGAGATGTATAATTGTGAGAAAACTCCCTGCATTTATATTTCAACCTGACTGGGTTTGTGGTCATACATAACACAGCTCCTTAATGAAGGGTCTCTAAGCAGCAGGTAGGGACAGTTGAGCTTCCCGGTCATGCAGGACTAGGCTCAGGCAATGCAATAAGGTTATTTATTTTCACCCTTCCCACAATTGAATGAAATTTTCTCAAAAGACAGAAGTTGGAATAGATAGACCCATAATTAAATAGAAAGGAAATTGAGATAGTTCCAGAATTGAGTCACAAGATTGAGTCAGTGTGATTTACTCAATTCCTACAATTAAGCGCTTCCTGTCCCAATCCCCTCAATTCTCTCAGTGTGGATGAGTATTAAATTTTCAAGAATAGCTCCCTAAAATCAACTCTTCAGGAATATCAAAATTCTCAAGTAAGAATTAAAAAAAAATAATAAAATAAAATTTCTTGAGGTATTTTACCTGCCTTTATATCAATGACCTTAATTATACATGCACAATCCCTTTAATTTTCTGACTAATATCAGTAAAATGTCTTCATTCTTAAAGTCTGAGTCTACTCCCAATATTAGGAGAGCTTTATGCTTCAAATGCAAAATCAAGACAGCACCATCCAATTATCTTAGCTCTCATCTTTTGTAGTGATTACTCCTTGTGGTCCCACATTGATATACAAGCAATTAATATAAACTATTGCAGCAGTAATGATGTATCAAATTAATAATCTGTGCTTAAGTAATAGTACTCACGAAAGAGATGAATTAAAATTACGAAAATATTAACAAATATTTTTTTCATGTAGCAATCAATTATAGACACAATAGCATTCAGACTTTTAAGAAATATATCAAATCAATAAATTCAACAGTTTTATAACAGTATTTTCATTCTAACTTCAGGAGAGTATGAATCCAAGACAGGTTTCATAAGCTTATTTCACCTCCCAAAACAATATCTTAATCTGCTTCCTCTGAAGAGAAAATCACATTTTTTAAAAAACTTCAAGGAAAAAAAAATTTTCCAAAATGGGAGACAAAAGCCACTTCTGAGAGAAAACTGACCACAACAAAAATGCTTGAAACTTTCAAAGTCCAAGTAGTTTCTTGTCACTCAGATGCTAGCCTAAAGCAATACCCACTCAAGTACAAAATGTTAGGGAAAAATGGAGAATAAGGAGATGGCATGGAGATACTTTAACACACATGCACACTTAATTAGTCTAAGAAGGAAGAAAAAATCCTTTCTGCAAAGTTGTTCTCAGAATAACTACTACCTTACAATTGTAAATATAGCCTATAAATAATTCTGGATGTTTGTAGAAAACAATTTCTATTTAAAATCATTCCAGACCAGCAAAACTATAAACACATGTAAAACAATGGGCCTCATAGAGCTGAATATTGGAACTTTCAGTGGCAAGGTAATAAAACAGTGGGTTAAAAGGTCAACTTAAGCATTCCCATTCAAAAAGAGCAATGGGCTGCTCTTGAGGCAAAATATTGAGAATCTCAGAAGTCTACCCAAAAAAAATCAACATTTTGAAAAAGGTAGAAAAAAGAAAACAATAACAAACAAACACAATTTCTTACAAAAATACTGACCAGATATTATAGGTATATTCCATCAGATAGATTTCCTTATATAAGTGTGTGTATGTGTATGTATGCTATTTTGTCAGTGTGGGTTACGTGTAACCATATTGTTCTATCTAGATGTATCTCACAAGGAGGCAAGATTGAATATCTCTAGAGAAAAGAGGATCTCAAACCATGGCCTTTGAAGCTCAGGATACACATAAGTTATTCTGCTTCTGCTCACTTCACATTATTTCATATAAGTTTTCACAGATTTCTCCAAAATCATCCCTTTTGTTACTCATTATGGCACAAATGTTTCATGATATCCATATACCAAAATTTGTTTGGCCTTTCCCCAATTGATAGGAACCTCATTAGTTTCCATTTCTTCATCTATTGTGATCCTCTCTGCCCCTCCTTTAGTCAGAGAATCTTCTCTTATTTATAAATCTAAAATTCGCTCGGTTAATTTATTTGTAGTATGATCTTTCTTAACATCATATTCTCCCACTTTCTCTCACTCTGACACCAACATTGTGGAAGTGAAGAGCCATAGGCCTGGGGATATTTCTTTTTATTTTTATCTCTTTAGTAAGTTTTCATGGCCAATGAACACAGTGATGAACCTACTCCTAATTATACATTATACACTTAGCTAGGCTGGTCTTAGGTGTCTGACAAAATGTGGAGCTTTCCAGCTAAATGTGTCTCCCAATCTTATGCACCACTGATATAACTTGGGAAAATTCTAGGCCCTTTGTATATTACAATGGGGAATTTTATTGAGAATACATACAGAGATGGCGGAGTAAGCAGTAAGTTGCTATCACTCTCCCTTTTTATCTCTTAAAATAAAGAAAAAAAGAAAATAACACCCCTGGAAAAATCCTGAAACAGCAGAACCAGAAGAAAGAGGAGATGGATAAGTCTCTTAGCCCAGGAAATTGGAGGATTAGCAACAAAGATCCATTTAATTAAGGTAAAAGGGGGGCACATTCCATGATAGGAATTGTCCCAGAAATCCAACAGCAAGCCCCACCTCAACAAACCAGTGGGAGATCCTGAGCCCCAGGATGGTGGAGCAGGCAAATTCCACAACTATGACCCCCCAAGTACCTTAGCATAGCCAGGGGAACCAGCACACTTGGAGAAGCACCATGTGTGCTAGCACAACCCTGGGTGGGCAGGCATCCTCCAGCAGTGGACCTCCATGCCATTCAGCACAGCTCCAGGTGGATAAGCATCCTCTAGCAGCTAGACCTCCTTGTGTTCCCTTGCTGCCCCAGACAGGAAGTCTTCCTCCAGCATCCAGACCTCCCTTTGCTTCACCATGGCTTTGGGCAAGCAGGTATCCTCCAACAGCCCCAGGCTTCAGCACAGCCCTGGGAAATGCAGGAAAAACAACAACAACAACAACAACAACAACAAAATACAGACTCAGAACATACCAGACACCACTACTAGGATCCCATCTCAGCACTATGTAAGCTGCCAGACACCTAGAGCCCCCAGCTGCCAGCACAAGAAGCCCTAGCCAGTGACCAGACCCCTGTTCTCCAGAAAGAAAGCTCAAAATTAAAAGTTATGACATAGGATATAGGACATAGGAAGAAGCAGAAAAGAACCCTAACCATAAAAAAATTATTATGGTGACAGGAAAGATCAAAATACAAACTCAGAAGAGGATAACATTGTCCATATACCCACATCTGAAACCTCAAAGGAAAGCATGAATTGGTCCCAAGTCAAAAAGCCTTCTTAGAAGACCTCAATAAGGATTTTAAGAGTCAAATAAGAGTAGTAGAAGAAAAAATGGGAAAAGAAATGAGAGGTATTCAAAATAGAATCACTAGCTTGGAAAAGGAACAACAAAAATTGACTGAAGAATACAACTCCTTAAAAAATACAGTTGCCAAATGGAGAAATAGGAACAAAAATCCACGGAAGAAAACTTAAAAAGCAGAATTAGCCAAATGGAAAAAGAGATATAAAAACTAACTTAAGAAAACATTTTGCTAAAAATTAAAATTGGGCAAGTGGAAGCTGAAGACTCTACAAGACATCAAGAATCAAACAAAATTAAAAGAATAAAAAAATGAAGAAAATGTAAAACACCTCATTTGAAAACAACTGATGTGGAAAATTGATCAAGGAGACATAAGTTAAGAATTATTAGTCTACCTAAAAGCCATGATCAAAAAGAGAACCTAGACAGCATCTTTCAAGAAATTATCAAGGAAAACTGCCCTGAAGTCCTGGAACCAGACTGGAAAGTAGTCATTGAAAGAATCCACCAATCACCTCCTGAAAGAGATCCCCAAAACAAAACACCAAGGAATATTATAGTCAAGTTCCAGAGTTATCTGATCAAGGAGAAAATACTGAAAGCAGCCAGAAGGAAACAGTTTAAAAATCATGGAACTACAGTTAGGATTACTCAGGGCCTAGAACCTTCTACATTAAAGGATCAGAGGGCTTGGAATATGGTATTCTTTAGGCAAAGAAGCTTGGATTATAATCAAAGATAAACTACTCAGCAAAACAGAGCATAATCTTTTCACAGAGGAGATGGACATTCAATGAAATAGGGGACTTCCAAACCTTCCTGATGAAAAGACTAGAGCTCACCAGAAAATCTGATCTTCAAACAAAATACTCAAGAGAGGCATAAAATGGTATATCTATATCTATCTATCTATCTATCTATCTATCTATCTATCTATCTATCTACCTATATATCTCTATATATACATATCCATATATATCCATATATATCTATATATATAATATAGATAGATAGATAGATAGATAGATAGATAGATAGATATAAACATGTTATTCAATAAGGATAAGCTGTTTACATCCCTACATGGGAAGATGATACTTGTAACTCTTGAGAATTGTACCTTTATTATGACATTATGAAGGGGTATATGTAGAGGGTGTGGGTATAAATTGACTTTGATGTGATGATAAAAAATAGCTAATTAAGGGGTGAAAAAAGTATTGCTCTGGGAGAATAGGAAAGGAGGAGACAGAAAAGAGTAAATTACATCACATGAAGTGATGCAAAGATCAGTTACAGTAGATGGAAAGAAGGGAGGAAGGCAAGCATTGTTTGAACCTTACTCTCATTGGATTTGGCTCACAGAAGGAATGACATACACATTCACCTGGGTATAGAAATCTATCTTACTTTATAGGAAGTAGGAGGGGAGAGGGAAAAGAAAAGTGGGGGTGAAAGAAAGGGGGTCAAAAGGGAGGGAAGAAGTAGCAAGGGAAAGAGGAAAGAAAAGGGAGGGGACTGAAAGAAGGGAGAGCAGATTGAGGGAAGTGGGGGTCACAAGCAAAACACTTGCTAGGAGGGAAAGTAAAAAAGGAGAGAGAGGAGCATAAATAGTAGAGGGAAATTGGATGAAGAGAAAAAGACAGTAATCAGAACTATGAATGTGAACATGATGAACTCGCCCATAAAACGGAAACCAATAGCAGAATGGATTAAAAAACAAAATCCTATAATATGTTGTTTACAAGAAATACATTCAAAGCAGAGAGAAACACAAAGAGTAAAAATAAAAGGCTGGAGCAAAGTAATACCTCATAATCCAATGCAAAAAAGCAGAAATATTAAATGAATCATTTTCAGATCATGATGCAATAAAAATTATATGTGTAAAGAGCCATGAAAAAACAGATGAAAAATTTATTGGAAACTAATAATCTAATCCTAAAGAATGAGTCAAACAACAAATCACAGAAACAATAAATAACTGCATAAAAGAGAATAACAATTTTGAGATAACATACCAAAACTTATGAGATGCAGCAAAAACAGTTTTTAGGGGAAGTGTTATGTCTCTAAATGCTTACATGAATAAAATAGATATGGAGGAGACCAATGAATTGGGCATGCAACTTAAAAAGCTAGAAAATAAACAAATCAATAATCTCCAATTAAATACCAAATTAGAAATTCTGAAGACCAAAGGAGAGATCAATAGAATTGAAAGTAAAAGAAATTACTGAAATAATAAATATAATTAAGTGCTAGTTTATGAAAAAAAACAATAAAATAGATAAACCTTTGGTTACTTTGATTCAAAAGAATACATACCTAGAGAGAATGAGAGAAAGAGAGAGAGAGAGAGAGAGAGAGAGAGAGAGAGAGAGAGAGAGAGAGAGAGATTCAATTTTTTTTTTCCTGGAGAGGAAATGTGGCATAATTGAGTGCTGCATTCAATGGTCAGGAAAATCTGGTTCAAATTCTGCCTCTAACATGGCCATTATGACCAGAGACAATTCACTTAATTTTTTGTGGCTCAAAAACTTCTCTAGGACAGGGATTTATAAATT
Organism: Phascolarctos cinereus; assembly: GCF_003287225.1. Classification (NCBI taxonomy): domain Eukaryota; kingdom Metazoa; phylum Chordata; class Mammalia; order Diprotodontia; family Phascolarctidae; genus Phascolarctos; species Phascolarctos cinereus. The sequence goes on from NW_027555847.1 coordinate 304,717,522, forward strand.
TATAATGCTGAAAAGTTTCCATATTGATTATTGACATAAACAGACAGATCCAAGTTTCCCTGACTTCTCCAAATGTCATCCAAAGTCTCACCTTCTGTAAGAAACCTTTCCAGTCCTTAATGCCTTCTATCTGAGACTCTCTCAAATTTTGCCTGTATATATCTTGTTTGTACATAGTTATGCTTTCTCCCCCCATAAGAGAGTTCTTTGAGAACAGGGACTGTTTTTTTTTTTTTAATTTCTTTCTCCATGTCCCCAGGCCTTAGCACAGTGCCTGGTAAATAGTAGGTGCTTAATAAATTTTAATTGATTGACTAAAAGCTCTTTGATTACTCTGATGTTTATGATTTACCGACCAATTTCTAAGGAATACCAATGTAATTTTGAAATATAATTTTAATGGAGATTAGTTTATATTTAAAACTCTCATACTAGTTGTCCTTCATGGTTTCATCTTGGCACACTGGTGACCCTGAATTCTCAAAGTTTATGATCATAACTTGAATGTAGGCTCTAGAAAGACCTACCAAGAAACTGTTTGAGTATAGTCCTCTTGACATATTTTGCCCAAAGAACATCCTAACTTAAAATTATTCTGTTCTTAGATTAAACTAATTTAAGCAAATTCCTCTTTAGATCTTTCCCGGTGGATTTCATGAGGGATATATCAACACCACTTAAATGTAAGTTAAATGAGGCAGAGTCAGTCAACAAACATTCATGTGCTACTTCCTAAATAGCAGGGACTATTCCAAAAATTGGAGATGCAAAGAAAAACAAAAATAAGGCCTTTGCCCTCAAGGCACTCATTCTAAAGTTGGGGAAGAGTGACATGTTTTATACCTACTTCAAATAGGTTCTTATTGCTGTTAGTTGTTGTGTTTGTCCTTTGTTCTAGAAGATGACCACGACATCAGGGAGAAGATGACATGACTTGCAATTGACTTTGATTTGAGTGAGGGAGGACTGTGCAAGGTCACTAGCCTCATTTTCTCCTCCAGAGCCATCTGGGTCCAGTGACCAGATATTCATCAGGTGGACTGGAGATGGCCCAGGATGCAATGGGAGATCTTGGCCCTTTTAAGCTAAGGTCTTTTCAGGTTCTCCCTTTGAGTGAAGTAATGCCCATTCAGTGAATAAGCCTCCTTAAGAAGTGAGTCAAAGATGGCCCCTTTAATAAAAACAAACAAACAAATAAACAAAACTGGGAGGGAAAGACCCTCAGGGTTACTGGACAAAAGAGAAACAATTGCTATTTACATTCACTCTGCACCAGGAGGGCCCAAAAATAACCATTAAGTGGTACTTGGGCAGGGAGCTATTGTTGTCCAATCAAACAGATCCAGAGTGAATTGGGTTTAAGGCTTGGTCTTTAAGAAATCTAGCCAGTAAACCCCAGAAAGAAGAAGGAAAGGGACAGGGACAGGGACAGGGACAGGAATAGAATTACAATCAGCAAAAGTAGTCAAAGATACATGATTTCACATTAAGTGACTGAAGGGAGATAACTTTCATCTTGGTGACCACAGTATGTAGTCTTCTGTAATCTTCAGTTCATGTATATGTAGAGGCACATCATTGTGAAATAGCTTAGGAATCCCTGGAAAATAACAAGCATTTTTAAAATATATTTTTCCATTCCAGTCCATTCTTTTTTTCATTTCTGGCTCATCATTTATCACTTTTTAAAAAATAATAATATTCTGTATCATTTTTCATTCTCTTAGTCAAATATATACTGACCAACTGCATACCATGCCAGATACACTGAAGTAAGTGGCTTGAAGGATATAGGAAAAGCAGAAAACACAGTTCTGATCACTGAGAAGCAAAGCCATCTAGTCAGAGAGACAAGACAAATATACAGGAAATAATAAAATGGGGCAAACTTAAAGGTCATGTGATTTGGTGCTGACTAAACAGACCACAAGATCTTATAGGAATAGTAGGTGAAAAGAATTTAGAGCCATAAGCAAAGTCTTCTTGGTTATAGTGGACTTGACCTATAGCTTGAGGGACGGAGGAGAGACGGCAAGGTAAATATTCAAGGCAAGGTAAGTAATGTGTGAGCCACAGTTGTGGGAATGGTGTTCATGGGACAGAAAACTCTAATTGTTCTAACTAGAGCAGGTTACATATCACAGAATGTAGCAGGAAATTAATTAAGTTAGTAAGACTAGATTGGGTATACCTAGATTTTGGAGGACCTTTGAAGACAGGTAGAATCATTTAAAATAGATGTGGTAGTAATTAGGAAAACTCTATTAGCATTTGATCTCTTCATTGATACAATCATAATTAGTAATGTAAGGATGACCTGGAGGCACTGCAAGATTCAATAATACTTTTTAAATTATAAAAGATTAAATTATGTTTAGCATAAATGTATGGTTACATATGTTTAATTATTTCCTTTTTGTTGTTATTGTTTTGGCAATTGATAATCTATGTATGGTATATATGCTGTTCTTGGTTGTTGTTTTTTTTTCACTTGTTCTAGCTGAGATTTATAAAAATTTCTCCCTTAAACTCTGATAGCTAAGATGTTTATGGCCCCACTGCACCTCAAGTGTGACTACTAAATTTCAAGGACCTTAAGTACATTATACCAGTAACAGCATTTGAAGCTATTGTTCCGGACTCTGGGATTCTATGGAGGATAAATGTCTTTCATTGTAATGGAAGGTCAAAACCATGATATTTTATATGACTCACAGCACAAAGCATTAAGCAGTACAATACATGCCTGCAACAGAATGCTGGTCATCTGGAACAAGAGAATATGGCATCCTGCACAATGGAGCCATCCACAAGTTCTAATTCATTAATGTATGTAATTGCATCTGGATAATTTTGAGGACTTAAAGAATATGGAAAAGGATCATTTGTTTAATTTTTAACATTTTTTTTCTTGGTGTGTTTCATCACATTTCTTTCTTACCTAATAAGATAATATTTGTAAAATACTTAGCTAAGTCCCTGGCACATAGCAGGCAATACATAAATGCTTATTCCTTTCACTGCCAGATTGAACTCTCCCTTCTTACAAAGAAAAATAAGTAACCAAAGGCATCTGATACAGAGATCATATATGACAAAGTAACAGAAGTTGGGTCAACCCCTAGCCATAAGGATACAGGTGGATTTTCTTATCTCTTTTCCATGAACTTCACTGTTTTTGCCTCATCATATACTCCAAGTTCAACCTTCTTCTGGTGAACTTTCCATGTATATTTTGCAATTATTGTCATTGTGTATATTGTTTCCTTGCTTCTACTTCTTGGTTGAAAAGGTAATGGTCAAATTCTTGAATGCATTATATCATCTGAAAGCATTTAGAATCTTCAGTTTAAATATCATTCAATTCACTATAAGAACAACTAAAATGTATAATCATATGAACCCCAATGACTAGACCATTTTGAGCAATATTTGACATAATTAAATTCAAAGAAAAAAATATTTTTGGAAACATTTTCTTTCCCACTGGATTTTTTGTTCTCTTAGCAGCTTGTACTTGAGTCAGGAACCCAGGCTAGTGATAATGATAGTGTCTACGAATTACTAAAATCTTCCTCAAAATATTACTAAAAGATCTGCTCATTTTGGTTTATTTATCATTTACTTGAAACTTTCAAGTAAAGGGATATTCCTTTGTTATAAAATCTGATCATGAAATTGGAACTGCACATCAGATAAATAGAAATCCAGAAAGCAGCTAAGTTCAATGAAACTGCATTCATTTTTATTTCAGTTGTGGCTTTTGTAATCCCACTAGAATCTGTAAGGAATTGAGTTTCTTAACAAATGCTACCTGAACAAAACATCTATCTGGTTTCATTTGTTTTTAGTGTTTCCACTGTGGTGGACAATATCCTAGCAATTGAAGTGATATTGTTCAAATTCCCCAAACATTATCCCCTGCATAAATCTGAAGGGATCATAAGATCCTAAATGCCACAAAAGCCCCTATGGCCTTGAATGCTGACAACAATTAATCCCACAAGACTTTTTTTCAAATAGGTTTATAACATATTTTTCAATATCTAATATTTAAGCTTTTAGTTGGACACAAATAATTTACAGGTTTTGAAATGTATCTGCAGCAGTGGGCTGCAACATATAAAACCATCTTGCCGTTCAGTAAGTTTATGGCACAGTGATCTCTTTTTCAAAAGGGCACAAGCAATTTCCTTGGGAGGTTATACATGGTATATAATTTTTAAAAATCACAAATTTCACCAAAATTTTTGGTAATCAAATACTGACAAATTTAGTTCTTCGATAGATGAAATATATCCATATTTATATGGTAACCTTGAAAGTGTTGTCATTATATTCATTTTTCCCAGTTTCTAATTGTAGAATTAATTCAAAACCATTTATGTTTCTCTCTTTTGTCTTATTAAAGAATCTATTTTATGTCAAAATTTAATTCCTAATTTATAAGAATTCTTTGACTGACACACTTGGACTGATCCCCTGTAGCTCTAAGCTGACATTTGGATGTTTTTAGGTACACATCAGTGTAAATGACCAAGAAATCACCATTATAGGAGCCTTTGCCCTTATTGACGTTAGCTGTGTGATTGTCTCATCAGCAACCTTAGTGCTTCTCTTTTCTTAAGACTTTAAGCTATAAAGTAAAGACCTGGGAGGAACCTGGTCAAGGTTCATAGCCTGTTAACAAGGTTAACAGTTCCTTTGTTCCAGCATTAATGTTGTCCCCCTATACAAGGTGAAAGCACATTTAAGAAGGATTTATTGATTCCATGTTTGTTTCAGAGCAGAGTAGCTGAGAATAGAGACATAGACATGGTTGAGATTATAGAAAGGCCAGTTAGAAATACAGAGATTCTAGTTCCCTATAGAAAAGATGGTATAGCCACAAAGTAATAATATGCCCAGAAAAAGCACAATACATTTTTGGCTAGGGGGGAGGGTGATAAACAAGGACAATAATGACTGTGGATATTGGTCTAGCCCTTAAGTGGGATGTGACATGAGCAGACAGTTGAAGGAAACCAAGATTCTATGGCGGTACATCTAGGAATCATAGTATTAATGAGATGGTACTAGATGGAGACAATGGGAAAAAAGGCAAGAGATTCTAGGGCTAAGTCAAGAAAAGAAGGAATGAAAGCCAACACAGACTTTCAGTCAAGTAACATAGATTCCTGGATAGAAGCAGACAGCTTCCATTCTATAGAAGCAGACAGTTCTCCTATACCTATTCCAGAAAAACTTAAAAATTGCGCTAGGCCAAGTATTAGTCAGTAAATTGAAGGTGAAATTATATTTGCTAATGTCTTCTACCATAGAATTAAAAAAAAAAAAACAGCCAGAGTCCACAAGCAACATAGCAGTTGTCTACACCAGCAAATCTTGCTCCTGTGCATACAAATGAGGTATCAGCTTACTAGTAGACCAGAGACAGATGCAACTGGTAGGGCTGTGCCTCTGGAGATTGAAAGAGCCAAGATTGCTCATAAGAAAGCAATGCATTGCAGGGACTCCAGAAACCACCAAGTTCAACATTTACCAGTGTTCAGTTCAGTCATTTTTTGGTTGCGCCCAAATCTTCATGACCCCATTTGGGATCTGGATACTTGAGTAGTTTGCCATTTCCTTATCCAGTTCATTTCACAGAAGAGGAAACTGAAGCAAATAGAATTAAGTGACTTGCCCAGTATCACACAGCTGGTGTCTGAAGCCACATTTGAATTCATCAAGATGAGTTTTCCTGACTCCACTACACCACCTAGCTAACCATTCACCAGTGTATGCAAGGCAACACTAAGACCAGGATATCCTCAGCCTTTGGGCTCCATTCTGCTCCAAAATGCCAGAGAGATTTCTGAAGATCCAGTGATCTAAGATCCATTGGAGCCTAAAGCCAAGGGTAGAGGCCAGCAGAGGAATCCAAGTGGCCAGGATGAGTAAAGGAGACTGAAGAATGGTTAAATAAGTAGAAAGAGGACCAGGAAAGATCACTCCTAGATAACATATAGAGAATCAGAAGAAAGAGGTAATTAATCATGTCAAATGCTGCAAAGGAGTCAAGAAGGATAATGGATGTCCTGGTATACACTTCTAATTTTTACCTACATGTTTTGACATTCCTCAAATATACCTGTTGCTTGGTCCTATGACTTCTTTGCTGGTCCCGGAAACTTCCTATTGCCTAGGAATGCCTTAATATCAAGGAGGGTAGGTTCTAAATTTCAACATTTATCCAAGAAACTCCTCTGTTGTTTTGTCACTGTCTCTCTACAATTCATAGATGATTTCCAGAAACTCTTCTTAGTCCAGAAACTCCTATTATTTCAGCTATCCCTTCATCTGCTGCTATCTCTCTGGGGCTATATGGTTCTCTGACACACTTCTTTCACTACAGTTCTGTTTCTTCTTGTAGTCACATGTGCTATGTTAGCTTTTTCTAACATCTGGACTCCAGGTCTCTTCATACTGTTTCCTGTGCTTTTGCTTTGCTTTTTAAAAGCAATGACAATCTAAAACTGCTCATGAATCTATTAATCATCCTAAAATGTTTCATCAACGTTAATGTTTATGTATTGTATAGTCATCCACAGTGAGAGGCCTCTTCTTTGAACCTTGTTCACCATACTAAAAACCAGTAAGTCTGTATTTACCAGGCTACCCCTGGTCACAAACTCTATCAAGAACTGAGAATTCTGTCATTCCTTCCTCCCAGACTCCTGGAAGGGAGAATGGAAACTTTAGGGCATGTTATTTTAACTAAACTATTTAACATGTTATTTTAACCAGCTAAACTCAGCCCCAACTTTGTCTTTAAGAGAATTATCTTGGCATTGTCTTTAGAGAACAGAGAATGTTCTCTTTAGAGAACAAAATGAAAAACTATAACAGAAAATTTTAGAAAAAATTAACAAAAGAAATATTTTCCCAAGTTTATATTCACATTTCCCATGATTATTAGAGAAAAAAACCCTATGAATAAATATTGGTGGTCACAAAATTTATTTATATTTTTTAGCATTTATTTTAGTTCAAACAGATAATGACATTTTAAAATTCAAACATTTCGTCCTAATAGACATTCCCATCCCCCTTTGGGGAGGAAGGCCAATTTAACTTATGGCAGCTTCCTTTAATAGAGCAGGTAGAGCATAATTGATGTTATTCAATCTTAGAAATGTTATTTAAGAAGAAAAAGGAGGAAGAATATGTAAATACACTCAAAGAAAGTGTGAATTTCCAACTGATTTAGAAATTCAGGTAAAATCTACAGAATTATAATATTGAGTTGATCTATGCACAACCTTAAATCATTCATAAATGACACAAATAATAAGATTTTTGTAAACTTTTAAGACTTATGCAACAATTTCTTCACAACAACTCTGTAAAGTAGCCAGTACAAGTATTATTATTCCCATTTTGCAGATTAGTAAACTGAGATTTAGAGAGTTTCAGTGATGTGTAGAAGGTCACACAATCAATCTACAAGCATTGTCTAAGATCCTAATATCTGCTAGGGACAATAATAGGCAATTGGAGTTACAAAAATAAGAAAAATACTGTTTCTTTCATCATGGAATTTAAAATAAAACAGGAAAGAAAATATTTACATAAATATGTATTTGCACAATAACAAGATACAATAACAAATATTTTATATACATATATGAAATACAGAATAGTTTAGTGAGAAAGAGCACTAGCACTTGGGGGATCAGTATGGGCCTCATTCAAAAGTTGGTATATGAGATGCATCTTGAAATAAGTAAAGGTTTCTATGAAGCAGGAGTCAGGAAGGAATGCATTTCAGGCATGGAGAACGGCCACTTCAAAGGTGTAGAGGTGGAAAATGGAATACCTTGTGTGAAAAACAGAAAGCTAGTTTGGATGGATTGTGGAAAGTGGAAAAGGAGCCATTTATAATAAAACTGAAAAGATGGAGGTGGAGCCAAGATGGCAGAGAGAAGCCAAAAATTAACTAAGCTTTCCCCAGTTTCCCTCAGAAACAATGGTAAATCAAGCCACTAAATGGATTCTGGAATGACAGAACCTACAAAAGGATGGAGTTAAAAAATTTTTCAACTTAAGATAACTTATAAGAATTTCAGAAAAGGTCTGTCTCACTTGGGTAAAAGGGGAGTGCAGCCCAGTGCAGCCAGTGTTTGGGTAAGCCTGCAGGGGTCTCTTAGTCAGAGCACAGATCAGCAATCAAGGCTCCTCAGCTCATCAGGCCAGTGGCAGAGCAGGCCAGGTATCAGACCTCCAAGTCTGGCATAAAAGGCAAGTTGCCCACCCTGGAAACCAGGTAACAACAGGTGTGACTAGTCAGAGCAACCCCAGCACAGTGAGCAAGCCACCAGCACCTGAGACCCCAGCACACAAAACAAATGAGCAGGTTCCTTGTCCCAAGCACAAGAAGTTTGGGACAGTGACTCCTGTGCCCCAGGAGGAGATCTCAACTTTAAAAGCCATGAAATAGGCCAAAAATATCAGCAAGAATGAAAAAAGAACCTTGACCATAGATAATTACTATGGTGACATGGAAAGATCAAAACATAAGCTCAGAAGAGGACAACATTGTCAATATATCTACATCCAAAACCTCAAAGGGGAATATGAATTGGTCTCAAGCCAAAAAAACCTTCTTGGAAGGGCTCCAAAAGGATTTTAGAAATGAAATAAGAGAGAAGAAAAATTCGAAGAAATGAGAGGTATGCAAAACAGCATCAAAAGACTGTAAAAGGAAGGATAAAAATTGACTGAAGAAAACAATTCCTTAAAAAGTACAATTAGCCAAGTGGGGAAAAAAATCCACCAAAGAAACCAACTCCTTAAAAAGTAGAATTGGTCAAATGAAAAATGAGGTACAAAAGCTAACTGAAGAAAATAATTCCTTAAAAATTGGAATTGGGCAAGTAGAAGCTAATGACTCTATAAGACATCAAGAATTAGTCAAAGAAAAACCAAAAAAAAGAAAAAAATAGAGGAAAACATAAAATACTTCATTGGAAAAACAACTGACCTGGAAAACAGATCCAGGAGAGATAATTCAAGAATTATTGGATTCCCTGAAAGCCATGATCAAAAATAGAGCATGGATAGAATCTTTCAAGAAATTATCCAGAAAAACTGCCCTGATATCCTAGAATCCGTGGCTAAAATAGCCACTGAAAGAATCCATTGATCACCTCCTGAAAGAGATCCCAAAATGAAAACTCCAAGAAATATTGTAGCCAAAATCCAAAATTATCAGGTCAAGGAGAAAATCCTTCAAGCAGCCAGGAAAACAAAAATTCAAATATCAGGGAGCACAGTCAGGATGAAACAGGACTTAGCATCTTATACATTAAAGGAATGGAGGGCTTGGAATATGATATTCCAGAAGGCAAAGGAGCTTGAATTACAACCAAGAATCAACTACCCAGCAAAATTGAGTATAATCTTTCAGAGGAAAAGATGGACATTCAATAAAATAGGGGACTTTCAATCACTTGTTATGAAAAAACCAGAGCTGAAAAGAAAATTCGATCTTCAAATACAGACTCAAGAAAAGCATAAAAAAAATAAACAAGAAAGAAAAAAACAACAACAGGGTATTCAATAAGGTTAAACTGTTTACATCCCTACATAGGAAGATGATACTTATAGCTCTTGAGAATTGTATCTTTATCGGGGCATTTGAAAGGTTGTACATAAACTGAGAGTATGGGTATAGGTTGATTTTATGTGATGATACAAAAAAAAATCAATTGAGGGGTGAAAATAAAAGGATTGTAATGGGAGAAGAGGAAACAGGGAAGCAAAATAGGGTAAATTATACCACATGAAAAGGTGCAGAAGATCTATTACAGTAGAGGAAAAGAAGGGAGTGAGAATTTTTTTGAACCTTATTCTTATGAGATTTATCTTAAAGAGGGAATAACATATGCATTCAGTTGGGTACAAAACTCTATCTTGCACTATAGGTAAGTAGGAGGTGAAAGCAGAAAGAGAAGAGAGGGGGCAGATAGAAAAGAGGGCAGATTGGGCAAAATGGTGGTAAGAAGCAAAACTGGTGAGGAAGGAAAGGGAAAAAGTAGAGAAATAAATGTAAATGGGGAAAAATATGATGGAGAGAAAGACACAGTAGTCACAACTGTAAATATAAATGAGAAGAACTATCTCATAAAACAGAAGCAGGCACCAGAGTGGATTAAAAATCATAATACTACAACATGTTGTTTACAAGAAACATATCTGAAGAAAAGAGAGACACACAGAGTAAAGGTAAAAAGGCTGGAGCACAATCTGTTATGCTTCAACTGAAATAAGAAAAATAAAAACTGGAGAATTAATCCTCATCTCAGCCAAAGCAAAAGAAAAAAAATCTAAATAAAAGAGATAAGGAAGGAAAGTACATATTGCTAAAAGGTACCATAGACAATGAAGTAATATCAACACTAAAATTATATGCATCAAGTAGTATATTATCCAAATTCTTAGAGGAGAAGTTAAATGAGTTACATGAAGAAACAGACAGCAAAACTGTACTGGTGGGGGACCTCAACTTCTCCCTCTCAAAACTAGATTAAATCTAACCATAAAATAAAGAAGAAAGAAGCTAAAGAAAGAAATAGAAGTTTAGAACAGTTAGATAAGATAGACCTCTAGAAAAAAAAAAACTTAGTGGGGATAGAAAGGAATATCAATGGTATGTGGCACCTACACAAAAATTGACCATGTATTAGGGCATAAAAACTTCACAGTCCAATGAAGAAAAACAGAAATATTAAATGCATTCTTTACAGATTGCATTGCAGTAAAAATTATGTGTAATAAAGGTCCATGGAAAGATAGACTAAAACTTATTTGGAAACAAAATAATCTAATGCTAAAGAATGAGTGGGTCAGACAACAAATCACAGAAACAATAATTTCATCAAAGACAATGACACTAATGAGACATCATGCCAAAACTTATGTGATCCAGCCAAAGCAATTCTTCAGGAAAATTTTATAACTATAAATGTTTACATCAATAAAACAGAGAAAGAGGAGACCAATGAATTGGGCGTACAAGTGAAAAAGCTAGAAAAGGAAAAAAATTAAAGACCCCTAATTAAACACCAAATTAGAAATTCTGAAACTCAAAGGAGAGATCAATAGAATCGAAAGTAAGAAAACTATTGAAATAAGAAATAAAACTAAGAGCTAGTTTTATGAGAAAAGCAGTAACACAGATAAACTTTTGGTTAACTTGATTAAAAAAAAAGAAAAAAAAAGTCAAATTAACTGTATCAAAAATGAAAAGGGTGAATTCACCACCAATAAAGAGGAAATCAAAACAATAATTAGGAACTATTTTGCCCAACTGTATGCCAGTAAATCTGACAATCTAAGTGAAATGGATAAATATTTATAAAAACAAATCACAGAAATTAACAGAAGAAGAAAAAAATAATTAAATAACCTCATTTCAGAAAAAAAGAAACTGAACAAGCCAAAAATGAACTTCCTAAGAAAAAATCTCTAGGGCCAGGTGGATTTACATGATAAATCTACAAAACATTTAAAGGAAAAAAAATAATTCTAATACTATATAAACCATTTGGAATAAGAGGTGAATAAGGAGTCCTACCATATTTCTTCATAACACAAATATGGTGCTGATACTTAAACCAAGAAGTGCCAAAACAGGGAAAGAAAACTATACACCAATTTCCCTGAAGAATATTGATGCAAAAATTTTAAATAAAATATTAGCAAAGAGATTGCAGCAAATTATCATGAGGATAATACACTAACAAGGTGGGGTTTATACCAGGAATGCAGGGCTGATTCAATATTAGGAAAACTTTCAAAATAATTGACCATATCAATATCAAAACTAACAGAAATCATATGATTATCCCAATAGGTGCAGAAAAAAATTTTTGACAAAACAGAGCAGCCATTTTCATTAAAACACTAGAGAACATATGAATACATGGATTTTTCCTTAAAATGATGAGTAACATCTGTCTAAAACCATCAATGAGCATTTAATGTAATGGGGATAAGCTAGAAGCTTTCCCAGTAAGATCAGCGGCAAAACAAGGGTCTCCACTATCACAACTATTTTTCAATATTGTACTAGAAATGTTAGCTTTAGCAATAAAATAAGAAAAAAGAAATTGAAGGAATTAGAATAGGCAATGAGGAAACAACATTATCACTCTTTTCAGATGACATGGTGATATACTTGGAGAATCCTAAAGAATCAATTAAAAAACTACTTAAAATAATTAACAACCTTAGCAAAGTTGCAGGATGTAAAAGAAATCCACATAACTCATTAGCATTTCTATATATTACTAACAAAGTCCAGCAGCAAGAGATAGAAACAGAAATTACATTTAAAATAACTTTAGACAATATAAAATATTTGGGAGTCTACCCGCTAAGAGAAACCCAGGAACTACATGAACATAATTACAAAATGCTTTTCACGCAAAGTCAGATCTAGATAATTGGAAAACTATAAGTTGTTCATGAGTACTTATTCATTGACATTCCAATCAAACTACAAGAAATTATTTTATAGAGCTAGAAAAAATAATAAAATTAATCTAGAAGTACAAAAGTTGAAGAATATCAAGATAATTAATGGGGAAAAAATTGCAAAGGAAGGTGGCCTAGTCATACCATATCTCAAACTATATTATAAAACACAAATCATCAAAACTATTTGCTACTGGCTAAGAAATTGAGTGGTAGATAAGTGGAATATGTTAGACCCACAAGACACAGAAGTCAATGACTATAGTAATCTATTGTTAAATCCAAAGACTCCAGCTTCTGGCATTAGAACTCACTATTTGATAAAAACTACTGGGAATACTAAAAAACAGCATGGCAGAAACTAGGCACTGACCAGCATCTTACATCATATGCCAAGATAAGGTCAAAATGGATACATGATTTAGACATAAAGGGTGATACCATAAGCAAATGAGAAGAACAAAGAGTAGTTTACCTGTCAGCTATATAAAGGAGAGAAGAATTTATGACCAAACAAGAAATAGAGAACATTGTAAAATGCAAAATGGATAATTTTGAGTATATTAAATTAAAAAGTTTTTGCACAAAGACAGTGTAACTAATATTGAAAGGAAGGCAGTAAGTTGAGAAACAATTTTTATGCCAGTGTTTTTGATAAAAGCCTCATTTCTAAAATATATGAGGAACTGAATCAAATTTATAAGAATATACATCATTTACCCATTAATAAATGGTCAAAGAATATGAACAGGCAGTTTTCAGATGAAATTAAAGCTATGTATAGTCATATGAAAAAAATGCTCTAAATCACTATTGATTAGAGAAATGCAAATTGAAACAACTATGAGATACTACCTGATTGGCTTATATGATAAAAAAGGGAAATTATAAATATTGGAGAAGATGTGAGAAAATTGGGACACTAATGCATTGTTGGAGTTATGAAGTGATCTAACTATAACAGAGAACAAGTTGAAACTATGCCCAAAAGGCTATAATACTACAGTATCATATATATAATACTGCACATACCATTTGATTCATCAATGGATCAGTGGATTATTACTGTGTCTGTATTCCAAAGAGATCATTAAAGTAACAAAAGGACCCACATGTACAAGAATATTTGTAGAAGTTCTTTTTGTGGTGGCAAAGAAGTGCAAATTATGGGGATGCCCATCAGTTGGGGAATGGTTGAACAATTTGTGTTATATGAATGTAATGGAACACTATTGCATTATAAGAAATGATAAGCAGGTGGATTTCAGAAAAATCTGGAAAGACTTGCAATGAGATTGTGATGACTTAAGTGAGCCCAATCAGAACATTGTACAGAGTAGCAACAACACTATGTGATGATCACCTTTGACAGACTTAACTCTTCTCAGCAATACAATGATCTAAGACAGTTCCAAAAGACTCATGATGGAACATATTATCCACATCCTGAGAAAGAACTATGGAGTCTGAATGTATATCAAAGCACACTATTTTCCCTTTTTTTCTTTCTTGTGGTTTTTCCCTTTTGTTTGGATTCTTCTTTTACAACATAACTAATTTAGAAATATATTTAATGTGATTGTAAATGTATAGCCTATATCAGATTGCATGCCATCTTGGGAGAGGAGAGGAAGGATGGGAGAGAAAAAAATTGGAACTCAAAATCTTATAAAAGTGAATGTTAAAAAAACTATTTTAAATATAATTGGAAAAAAAATAAATACTACTAAGTGGGGAAAAAAACCTAAAAGATAAATTGATCTATGTTAAGTGCATTGGAAGCCAAACAAACAAGTACATATGTTTTCTCAGAAACAATAGGGAACCATTGGTGTTTGTAAAGTGACATGATCAGTTTTAATTCTTTTAAAAATCACCTTTTTTTTCCCTATTCTATAGAGGACGAATTACAGTGGAGAAAAACCTGAGGCAGAGAGATCAATTAGGAGGCCATTGTAATCATTCAATCAAGAATTGTTGAAGTCCTGAATTAAGGTGATATCCATAAGAGCCAGAAGATTTATAAACCACAAGACTTGACAGCAAATTGGACATCAAGAAATGTCTGGCTAGAAAGTAAAAGATAAAGACATTTGACCCAGACCCTTTAAGTCCTAAATCAATAGTTTTCCTACCAAATGATACTTTTTTTTCTCTAAAAGGTGTCATAAAATAATTATCATCATATACTCTTTTAAAACTAAAACCTCCATGTGTATGTATGTCTGATATATGTGCATGTATATCACATATGTGTGCATATATGTATATATACATACATGTAAAATGCTCTCACACATACTTCCATGTGTGTACACCAAGTTTTTATATTAAACCTGTTACTTGACATATAAAAGGAAGATATGCACCAGTGATTTATAGTAAGGTAGATATATGGGAAAAGTGGATGATCTTTATTAAAGAAAAGATTTTCTATGACTTGAAGGGCATATGCAAGGATAGTGATTATGATAACTGATATTACAAGATTAATATCTATGACAGAGAATGTATATCCTAGCATTTAAACAATCCAAAAAATCAACTCTAACATGTGTAATAATATTTAATATTCAAATACATACTCTTCTTTGCTCATTTCCATGTCATGCAATAAACATTTTAAGCACCTAATATATCTAATAAAATCACCTTATTTTGAATCTGTTGAAGATAATTTTCTTTGCTCTATATGAATATTTTTACAATTGTATATCATTATGCTTTCCCATTAGAATGAGACAGATTTATGAGAAAACAAAAATGTGTTTTGTTAAGAATTAAAACAATCATAATAAAGTATATTGCATTTACCTGGAGTATATTTTTATACTATTAGTATTAATCTTGAATTGGAAGGTTAGAAAGCATTGTAAATTGAATCTCTGATTGAAGGAGCTTCAATATATAATCACTTTCCTCTCTAAGATTTTAAATGTAAATCTAAATGAGCAATCATGTGTTGCAATTACTACTGAAATTGCACTTCAAGCTATCATTAAAGGTGATATTCAGGCATTTAGAGTAGTTGACCCTAAAGTTACCTTTTGAATTTCCCCAGAATTGGTACTTAGAACATCTCTCTCTCCTGATGGCAATTGCAGATGAAGTATTTCCATTTCAAATGTGGCACATTACAGCTCTAAAATGGAGATAATCTCTTATTTTAGATGTGCTTAGTTTCACAAGTTAGTAGCAAATACTGAATTTAATGATTGAAATTTTCTATTACAGGGTCTTTAAGTATAGCATCATTGAATGCGGGGGCACAGAATGTAGAAGTTAACCTTAACATTTGTGAAACAGAGCTCCTTTCCCCCATTATATTTCATATAACTTCAAAATGGGACAACACTGTCTTTTCCAGCATCCAAATTTGCAGTTTTCATAGTTATCCTTGGCTCCTTCTTCTCCTCTCTGCAAAACTAATCGGTTGTCGAATCAGTTAGATTTATTGCCTGTCCATGTTACTTCCCATATTCATTACCCTTTTTGCACTCACACAGCCACCACTCACATTCAAGCCCTCATCACCATTACCTATAAAATAACAATAACCTCTTAATTCATATCCCTGACAGCAGTCTCTCTGCTTTCTATTCTATTCTCTATATAACTGTGAAATTTATATCCCTAAAGGATTAACTTCTGCTCAAGAAGTTTTAATGTCTCCCTATTGCTTCTGGGGCAAAATAAAATATAAATTATGCTGCTTAGCACTTACAGTCCTGTAGTGACTGGATCCAGCCTGTCTTTTCTGGTTTATTTCACATTCTTTTTCTTCATGCACTCTGAATCCCAGCTAAATTGGCCAACTTGCTATCTGGTATACACAACACTCATTCACCTGCCTCACTTCCTCCTTGTGTGTTAGTCGACTTATGTGCTACATCTGACACATCTTCTTCTTCTATTTGCTAATATCTTCCTCTTCTTCCCAGCTCAAAATTTATATTTATTAATACACATACACACACATATACATACAGTTATAAGCATATATATCATATGTGTTTTCTCCACAAAATAAATTTTTTCAGGAATTGAAACCAAGAATACTGTGTGGCATGTAGCAGGGTCTTCAGGCTGGTGGAAAGAATGAATAAATTGATGAATGGATGAACAAAGTATATGAATGAAAAATGCATAGCTACCTCAATGAATAAACTCATGCCAAATCCAGTGCTGAATTTGGATAACCTGGACAACTGTACTTCCTAAACTCAGTTCCCTTAGATTTTTGGTCAACCATGTCATTTTAACAATTAGGCAACATGAAACCTTGATGGGAGAAAATTACAATCATAGCTGTTATAGGTGATTTTGACATCATAAGTGACTCTACAGATATATAGAAGTGTTTGGGTGCCAAATTAGTAGATCCCTTAAAGGGCATTTATAAAATATAGGATAAAATTAAGTGTTAGCAGATTATTAAACGTCAGAATACATTTGTGGAGTCTCCAGTATGTGTGAAGATCATATTCAATTCAGCCTTAGGTAGGCTATATATTAGGTTGTGGTATAAATGATTGAAGATTGCATTGTTGTTAGAAAATAAGGGTTCCTTCTCACTTAGACTTTTGAGTTTAATCTGTTTCCTTCATAGAAGAAGCCATGGTTTATGAGATAGGACAATGGCCTTTAAATCTGGAAGACTTGGATTCATGTCATGTCTCTGGTATATGATATCAATGAGACCCTAACCATCATATTACCTCTCATCATTTCAGGCAACACTAAACCTATAAACTAAAGAAAAAGTGCTGAGGGTGGAGCCAAGATGGCGGAGCAAAAGCAGTGACTTGCTTGAGCTGTCCCCCAAAGCCCTCCAAATATCTGTAAAAATGGCTCTAAAAAAATTCTAGAGTAGCAGAACCCACAAAAACACAGAGTGAAACAAATTTCTGATCCAAGACAATCTGGATGTTGATAGGAAAGATCTGTTGTTTTAGGGTGGGAGACAAGCACATTTTAGTGTGGGCCGTGTAGGCAAAGATGGGCCTTAGCAAACCTAGAACAGGCCTCAGGAGACTGAATCAAGGGGAGCTGTGGCAGTTTCCAGACTTCTAAACCCACAAACAGCAAAGACAACTTAGGAGGTCAGTAGGAAAGGTCTGTCAGGTCTTGGTGAGAGAAGAGCTTGGTATGGCCCCAGTCTCAGCGCAGCCCCAGGGTAGTGGCTGATTCCAGGGCTCTTGGCCCACAAACAGAGGGGGAATCAAGTAACTGATGAGAGAGAGATTGCAAGGATCTCTTTGCTGGTGCTGAGACAGGATTCTCTTGCTTTGCCCAAGATTGGATCTGAGTTGCAGTCCTGGGTGGTGGTCCTGGAGTGATAAGGAGTGCTGGCGTGCTGGAGTTTGTGGTGGCAGTAAGGACAAAATCCTCCCCACAGTTCCAAGGCAGAAAAGAGTGCTTGTGGTCACTCATAGACCAAAATGCAGGCCGGGAAAGAAGTAAACATCTCAGTTTTGATCATACCACCTTGAAAGAAGTGAAAATTTATAGTTCCCTAAAGGTCTCTCTGAAAACAGCTGCACAAAACCTGTAAAACTTGGGACAGAACATTCTCTACACTGGAAGTAGACCCTTACCTTAACAAAGAATTTAATAGTTAAGTACAAGCAAACAACACACAAAAAAAATGAGACCAAAGAAGATCAAAACATACAACCAGAAGAAGACAAGAATCTCAAAGCTCATACATCTGAAGTCTCCAAGAAAAATATGAATTGGTCCCAGGCCACAGAAGAGCTCAAAAAGGATTTTGAGAAGCAAGTAAGAGAAGTAGAGGAGAAACTAGGAAGAGAAATGAGAGTGGTCTAAGAAAATAAAGAAAAAGAAGTCAACAGCTTGCTAAAGGAGACCCAAAAAAATATTGAAGAAAATAACGCCTTAAAAAATAGACTTACCCAAATGGCAAAAGAGGTCCAAAAAGCCAATAAGGAGAAAAACTCCTTAAAAAGAAGAATTGGCCAAACGGAAAAGGAAGTCCAAAAGCTCACTGAAGAAAATAATTCCTGAAAAATTAAAATGGAACAAATGGAAGCTAATGACTTTATGAGAAATCAAGACACTGTAAAACAAAATCAAAAGAATGAAAAAAAAATAGAAGACAATGTGAAATATCTCATTTGAAAAACAACTAACCTGGAAAAAAGATCCAGGAAAGACAACTTAAAAATTATTGGACTATCTGAAAGCCATGATCAAAAAAGAGCCTAGACATCATCTTTCCAGAAATTATCAAGAAAAACTGCCCTGATATTTTAGAACCAGAGGGCAAAATATAAATTGAATGAATCCACTGATCTCCTCCTGAAAGAGATCCCAAAAAGAAAACTCCTAGGAATATTATAGCCAAATCCCAAAGTTCCCATGTCAAAGAGAAAAATTGCAAGCAGCCAGAAAGAAACAATTCAAGTATTATGGAAAAACAATCAGGATTACACAAGATTTAGTAGCTTCTATATTAACAGGTCAGAGGGTTTGGAATATGATACTCCAGAGGTCAAAGGAGCTAGGATTAAAACCAAGAATTACCTACCCAGAAATACTGAGTATAATCCTTCAGGGGATAAATGGACATTGAGTGAAACAGAAGACCTTCAATGATTCTTGATGAAAAGAACAGAGCTGAATAGGACATTTGCCTTTCAAATACAAGACTCAATAGAAGCATGAAAAGGTAAGCAGGAAAGTAAATCTTAAGGGACTTATTAAGGTTGAACTGTTTACATTTCTACATGGAAAACTGATATATGTAACTCATGAGACCTTTCTCAATCTTAAGGTAGTTAGAGAGAATATATATAGACAGAGGGCACAGGATGAGTTGAATATGAAGGGATGATATCTATACAATAAAATTAAGGGGTGAGAGAAGATTGTACTAGGAGAAGGAGAAAGGGAGAAGCAGAATGGGGTAAATTATCTCACATAAAACAGACAAGAAAAAGCTTTTAGAGTGGAGAAGAAGAAGGGGGAGTTGAGATGAAATGAAACTTACTCTCCTTGGATTTGGCTTAAGGTGGGGGAATAACATATATATTCAATTGGGTATGGAAATCTATTTTACCTTGCAGGAAAATGGGGGGGGGAAGTGATTGGGGATGGAGTAATCAGAAGCAAACACTTTTGAGGAGGGATATGATGAAAGGAAATAATAGAATAAATGAAGGGTGGGTTAGGATGAAGGGAAATACAGTTAGTTTTTCACAACATTGCTATCATGAAAGTGTTTTGCACGACTACGCATGTATAACCTATATCAAGTTGCTTGCCTTCTCAATGAGGGTGGGTGGGGAGGAAGGAAGGGAGAGATTTTGGAACCCAAAGTTTTAAAAACAAATGTTAAAAATTATTTTCACATGCAACTGGGAAATAAGATATACAGGCAATGGAGTATAGAAATCTATCTTACTCTGAATGAAAATAGAAGGGGTAGGAGATAAGAAAAGGGGGGTGATAAAAGGGAGGACAGATCAGAGGAAATGGTATTCAGAATGCAAGCCGTATTGGGGTGGGGGAGAGGGGAAAGATGGGGAGAAAATTTGGAACTCAAAATCTTGTGGAAGTGAATATTGAAAACTAAGACTAAATAAATTACTTTGAAAAGAAAAAGTGCTGACCAGCATTAAAGAGAGCTTATTCTCTAAGAATTCATTATATCAATTAAAAGTCCTATAGATATTCTACTTTGTGAAAATTTTTTTTCCTCTTTCTATTAGCACTTAAAATTTCATTAGAATAGGGGCAGCTATGTGGCACAGTGGATAGAGCACCAACCCTGAAGTCAGGAGAACCTCAGTTCAAATACAGCCTCAGACCAAACACTTGACACTTACCAGCTGTGTGACCCTGGGCAAGTCACTTAACCCTAACTGCCTAAAAAAATAAATTCAAAAGAGCAAGAGGGAAAAAGAAAGAACAAGATATTCTCAGGAACCTGAAAGTATACTGAAATGTGTGCAACTTCATAGGGCTGCTTAAGAATGATGAGAAATGGTTCTAGGACCAATCTTGTTAGTTTTGGATGCCTGAATATAGGGATGGCAGGAGGATGAGAGGAACCTCTTTTATGTTTTCTGGTTGTGTGTTGAAGTGACAGTGACAGAAGAGAGGACATTGAAATCAAATAGAGTTCAGTGGGAAAGTACTTTGGTAGTCACATGGGAGAGAGTGAAGGAATGAATTAGTATATTCTTGGGCAAGTTCAGAACTTGGCATTTGTCATCATGCTGTGGAACTGGGTGTAAAAAAGACTATGTACTGAAGTAGGGCTGTGACCTGGCTGCTAGTGCCTGGAAGCAAATTCCAGCAGAGCAAACTGTGATGATGAAAAAGCTACAAGATTAGATTCTGTATTATAAAGCATATCTGAATCATGAGCTACTGAGCTCCCCTGAGTTTTGGTTTCAAGAAAATATTTCCTGAGGACAGTTGAAGGGAGGGTTTTCTCAATTGTTCCATAAATCAATGGACATGAAAATCTGACAACCAGAATCCAGAAGAAACTGACACAAATGGGTAAGAATAATACCTGGGGCAAGAGAAGGAAATAGTCAAAGAAGAGTAAAACAAAATAAAACACTTTTTGAGCAACATATTAATAAAAACTTGAAAATTTGTTTAAATTCCCTAATAATAACAGAAACAAAAATTAAGCCAAGTTGAAGGGATTTTTGTTTTGTTATTAAGTGAATCATATATGATCATTTGTTGATGGCAACTTCACCCTAACAGATTGTAATCCTACATTCTAGTAAGTAAGAGAGAGGGAGAGGGAGAGGTATGATGATGGATGCGGTAGGTATTTTCCTAATAATTTTCCAGCATAATATTAGGGAAGTAGATGCCACAATGAATAGAGTGCTGTACTTCAAACCAGGAAAACTTGAGTTTTAATTCTGCCTCAGACAATTATTATCTTTGTGATGCTAAACAAGTCACTTAGACTCTCTGTACCTCAGTTTCCTTATCTGCAGAATGAGGGGCTTTAATTCAATGGCTTTCAAGGTCCCTTCCAGCTCTCAAATAAGGATCCAATGAACTAAGGCCATCTAGTGTCAATGATGGAAACTATGGGGGGGGGGCTCCTTTTTAGCAAGGGCTGCTCCTCTTTCTGATAACCACAAGAACTAGGATGGAAACAGGATCAATGTTCTACACAAAGAGGCAGTACCTGCTATTCCCTGGGCTCTGAGGTTCAGAATCCTACACTATTTCTGGTAGGATCTGAGAGATTGAGGTGGCAGTACTGTGATCCCTCTGACACATGCCACCTCCTATCTTTTAATCCAGGTATCTTGCTGCTTCAACTAGAAAGCAAAATGGTCATTTCATCAAATATGTCTACAAAATGTCTCATGACATAGATATGTAAGATGAAAAGCCCTTCCCCAATGGTTGAGAAATCAAAGGGTATGAGAAAATAGTTCAGACAAGACCTGCATATTTTCAACAACAATTTGAGTTTGTTCCTAATCACTGATGAAAGAAGAGAAAATCAAAACAACTCTGAGGTCTCATTCATATTATATCCATAAAATTGGCAAAAAAAAAAATACAAAAAAGATGGATTTATCCAATGTTAGAGGACCTTTTGGAGAGGGTACTAATACTTTTTGGTAGAGGATTGGGGCATTTATTCTAGAAAACAATGTGGAATTATGAGAGAGGAAATTGTCTTAAATGTTTATACCTGTTGTTCTAGATTCCACTTCTGTAAAATGTGCACCATCAAGAGGTCAGGAATGCATAAAAGTGAATGATATATACCAAAAGACTCATAGTAAAGCTTTGTGGTAAGAAATAATTAAAAATAAAGTAGATACCTATCAATTTGGAGATACTAAACAAATTGTGGTGCAGACATGCAATGTAAGATCACTGTGCCATAAGAAATAAGAAATGTAGTGAATTCAAAGAAATGAATTCATATCAACAATAGTGTGAACAGAAAGAATAGCAAGGTATAACTGAACACTGGGTAACTATAATGGTTTATCGTGACCCATGAGGAAATATGAAAAAAGAGATCCCTTTATTGGGGACTTAAAAGTTCGAGGCATTGTCATGGGAATGTACTATAGACATAAAGGAAAGACAGATAAAGAGTTCAAGAAAGAGATAACAAGTCTGAAACAATGGCATGATACATGGTGGTAATGAAGAGCTTGAATTATCCCAGACATATACATTCCTCTGCCACAAGTATAGCAGCTAATACCTTCTTGACTTACCTTAATTGAAATTGTATCTATCAAAAAGTAAAGGAACCAACAAGTGGAAATTCGTTCCTGGTTTTGATTTTCACAATCTCAGAGAATTGGTCTTTTTAGAGCAAATGGTAGGAACCCTCAGGGGAAAGTGACTACTCTCTCCTAGAGTTTCTGATGGATATGAAGAGGAAATACAGACATGGTTTAGTTCAGAGAAACACATTATAGAGGGTTCAGATAAATTAATGTTAAGATATCTGCTTCAGGAGCAGTCAGCCCAAGAGGGATAGGAAGTGCTCAAGAATGTCATTCTGAAGACAAAAATGGAAACAATTATAATAAGGAGGAAACTTGGGATTTATCTGAAGAAATGAATGTGTCTGAATAGAGAACTAATTAAAAAGCCTATATTCAAAAGAGACATTTTCAGAAAATACAAGGCAGGACAGTTAATAAAGGATGAATATGCTTCGGGTCAAGAGATGATGAGGACCAGTAGATTGTCCATCTATCATTTTGCTTCTATTTAGGTGATGAGGAATTAATTACCTTTGACCTAGAGATGAGAGGAGAAAAATGCCTAACACAGAGTTGATATACAAAATCAGTAGGGAGAGATTGCAAAAGAGAATCTCACTGCTCTTGAAAAATTCAAGTCACCTGGCCCAGACGAACTAGCTATCTCCTTGGGTACTGAAAGAAATGATCCATATGATGGCAGAAGCAGTTTCAGTGATATTTGAGACATCATGAACAACATATCTTTTGCAATATTGGAGGGAAAATGTGCCAATTTTCAAAAAAAAAGAGAAGAAAACAGAGTTTGCAGCTCCAGCCAGTATATTGTACTTCAGTTTGCAGGAAAATAATAGGATGAATCATTAAAGTTGTTAAGCATCTAGAAATCTAGTACTTTCTGATATCCAACAAAGATATATTAAGAACAGGTCAAGGCAGACCAACCTAATTCATTATTTGACAGGATTACCAAAACTAGTAAATGACATAAATGTTGAGGATAGAGTTTACTGAGATTTTAGAAGAGCATTTGACAAAGGATTTGAGAGCATATTTGTACAAAGGATGTGGTGATATGTAGATTAAGGGGCAATAAAATGAGAGAGATTCAGATTTGGTTGTTAATGGTGCAATATTAACAGGGAAAGAGGCAACAAGTCAGTGGATCACTGCTGAGGATCTGTGCTTGGCTTTGTTCTGTTTAACATTTTTATCAATAAATATATATTCAAAGATATAGATGCCACTCACAAATTCTTTAATGATGCAACACTTTCAGGTTTAGCAAATATGGTGGGTAGAATTATGATCCAAAAGCAACTTGATACCTTAAAAAATTGGGCTGAATGTAATAAGATGAAATTTAATGTGAATTAATGTAAAGTTTTGCACTTTGCTACAAAAATAAATTTCAGAAGTAAAAAGCAGAGGAGGCATGATTATACAGGACTCATTTCAAGCTGAATATTGAATTAGTATTGTGATGTGGCACCCAACATTGTGAAGACTTTGGTGACATTAACAGAAGTATATCTTATAGGAGTAGGGGGGTTAGAGTCCCACTGTATTCTACCCTCATCTACCTCATCTGGAGTATTTTGTTCATTTCTTTACTCCAAAATTTAAGAGGACATTAATAAATTGGAAGAGTAAACAGGGTAGTAACAGGCTTTGAGTCATTGTAATAGGAGGAGCTGTTGATGGAACTAGACATATTTACCCTGGAGAAAAGACTTGGGGTGGGCATGATAGCAATCTTCAAGTATTTGAAGGATTAGATTGTTTGTGTTTTGTCCCAGAGGGAAGAACCAGAATAAAAGATATAAGCTGCAAAAAGGCAGATTTTGGCTTAATATCAAGAAAACAAAAACAAAACCATAACAAATCTTCTTACCCATTACAGCTGTCCAAAAGGAGCATAAGCTGCCTTAAGAGATTGTAGATTCTCCCTTTTTGGAGTTTTTTAAGTGGAGCCTTAGGGGCAGCTAGGTGGTGCAGTGGATAGAGCACTGGCCCTGAAGTCAGGAGTACCTGAGTTCAAATCTGGTCTCAGACCAAACACTTGACACTTACTAGCTGTGTGACCCTGGGCAAGTCACTTAACCCCAACTGCCTTAAAAAAAAATAAGTGGAGCCTTAACATTTACCAGGATTATGGGGATTCTATTTTCATATATGTCAGAAAAGACAGTTGCTAAGGTCCTTTCCAGCTCTCAAATTCTGTGATTCTTAATTAATAATAATAACAACAACAATAATAACAATACTAATACCATATCCATGCAATAATATCTGTAGAAATTTATGTCTATAATACTAGTTTAAAAAAAAACCTAGAAGCAAATTTGTGTCCATTGTCCTGAAAGGCTGAAAAAACTAGTCCATTGTTGTAGCAAAATATCAGTATGCCATAAAGAAAACAAAAATTTTCAGAATATTTCTGTGGAACAAAATCTAAAGTGATGTGAAATAACTTCAGAAGGAAAGGAGAAAATGCACATTGAGTACAAATGTATCAATGCAACAGAAAAGCCAATAAAACTTAACAATTTTAGGAAAAGACTTGAGAGGTAATAGAGAACAAATCTATTGTTATTGACATTTCTAAAATCTCTTGGTTTTTCAATGAATGTATAAATGCTTTATATTTTGTTTTTATCTGGAGAGTTGTTCCATATTTTATTTATTTATGTTTTTAAGTCTCATTAAGCTCATTTTTATAATCATGAAATTTATTGATGTTGATTACAAGATCAGTTTAACAATCATTCATTATGCTTCTTTTCCCTTAAAGTCACTTGGAAAAATTAATTCTAGTAGTTAATTGTTTTTGTTACAAAGGAGATCTGGTTAATATGAATTTCTTTTCTTAAAATACTTACTCATAGCTCTGTATCATACTGGTGACACAGAAATGAAAGTCTTCATTGTAGGTGTCAAATGGCTCGGTGGGTTGGAACACGGTGATAATGAAACCATATGTATATATGCGTGTACATGTACATATACATATATATTTAGACAGCAGGGTACAGCTTAATATTCTTGTCTCTGGTACAAAAAAAGTACATAGTTACAGTGCTCATCCAAGACTAGTGCTCCTAGACCTGAAAGCTGTCTCACAAATATGTGCTGATGATCGTAAAGGCGGGCAAGTGAGAGAATTGTGGGTGGTTCAGCACAAACTCATCTCTACTGCTAGAAAAACACTTCAAAACACATGTAGTACAGATGGGTGAGTAAATAATGTCATCTTATAAACCAAAGGCAATGGCTCCCCACACTGCCATTTTGTGGGCTTTTTTCCTAGTTATTTTCCTGCTGAAATCTAACATTTCCTTTATTTCCTACCTCAAAAGTATGACTGATAATGTATTTCACCAAGAAACTCTCTGCCAGAAAATTATTTGGTCCTCATGTTGGATATAGCTCAAACAAAGCTCTAGAGTGCTTACATAGGGAGAATCCCTCTATTTTTTTCATGGCAGTTAAAAATTTACTACTGACTGGGACTCCTCTACCCCATTCCTTCAGTTTGTTACCATGCACTCATGTTTTCTTAGGTACGGCAAGCAAATTACTAGTAGGTCTTTTTCCTGGATTTCTCTGAGATGTGAAACATAAACATCATAGCAGCAAGTTGAGCAATGTGCTGATTCCAAGTCAGTAGATCTCTGTCTAGCAACCATGCTTTAGGAGAGATAGCCCTCTTCTCTGTCTTTAGGGATTCTACCATCCCAAGTACCCAGAGGATAATTAGGTTCAATATTTCCAACTTTATCTTTTTGGCTCTTCAGTGATTTAAAGCTCAATTACATTTGAAATATCTTAATGATACAAATAATGCCACTGTTGTTTTCTCTCTGGATTTACTAATTCATGATGATGAAGGATCAATCAGAGACATGTAAGGGAGACTGATGACCTGTGTCAACACAAAGTGGATGCCAGTCTTACATAACCATCTGAGGCTTTTAGGTAACATTCCTGTCAGTGTAACTTGAACAGGCTACTTGATTGGGAGACATGCTCAACCTAGTGTATTCAAATACCAAGAGCATAGATTTGAGGAAGACTGAAACTGAGATGATGCGACAGTTCTCCAGGTATTTGGCAGCTGAAATCGAAGACAGTTTCCTGGCTTGCCTTGTCCTATTAAGACAGTTTTCTTTCTGGAAGAATTTTACATGAACCAAAATCCACACACTAAGAAATCATTGAATTATAATAAGATAGTCAAAGGATAGTTTGTCTCAGTATATATCATGACCAGAAGAATTGAGAAGAACCAGTGGTGGAAATATAGGCAGACATGGGCGTTAGGCAACATCTATGTAACTCAATATGGGAGAGATGCCAAGTGTTTTATTTTAGTATTGAGTATCTGAATATCTTAGTCTGAAACTAGATCACAACAGGGAAATCAGTCTAGATGGCAGAGCATAAGTGGGACAATGCTGCTGGCCAACATCCAAACAAATCCAAGATCCATACTGTCTATTCCAGCAAGGGCCAGTCAAGTTATTGACAGAGATTTAAATAGCAGGGAATTTGACAATGGGCCAAGAATGATTGAGTGATTGCTATCAGGAGCTCATAGTAGCAGATATGAGGAGTTCAGTCATGAGGATACTAGAAAGGATGCTGGAATACCAGGCAGAAAAGAGAAGGTAATAAAATAGAACCTAGAGAGAAGGATGAAAGGCAGAGATTGTCTCATTACCTGGCAAATGAAGAAGAAACCAAATTATTGGGAAGCTGAAATGCCAAGATCAGAGTATAAGGGGTACTAAGGCTAATTTTTTGCTGAGCCAGTAAACTCTCATTGTATTATACTTCTACTTCCAGGACTGGATTGTGTTCCAGACTTTGCAATCAGGGACAGGAATAAGCCTATAGATAGGGCATAGGCTAAACAAGGAATGAATAGGGTTGGAGAGGCAGCATGAAACAATGAATAGAAGGCTGGCCTCAAAACCCAGGAATACCAGGGTTCAAGTTGTACCTCTGATAAATATTGGCTGTGTGTATGAGGACAGGAACAAATCACTTAAACTCTCATTGTCCCAGGCAAACCTTTAGGACTATAAATTATAGAGAACGTATCAACCTATATTGATAGAGGAAATCTCTTCATCTGAGAATTCTCTAAGTCAATGAAATTGGTTGGGGGATTGCAAAGGGATGGAAAACCATAAAGAGTATCAGATAGGAGGATGTGGTAAGGTGTGTAACAGGAAAGGAACCTGCAAGTTGCAATACAAAATATGAATACTAAAAAATGCAAGTGTTTAGGGAAGCTCACCAAATTGCATAATTAATTGATTTAACTCTCTCTTGTTCTTTCCTAAACCCAATTGTGGGCATTTGTTCCAGAAAAAAGTTTGTTTACAATCTTTTACAAAAGAAACTAATTCTCTGGAGGCCTGAGTCACTTGAAATGTATTATTTCTTAAGAAAGGTGCTTAGCAACAAAAGGATACAGCTTGCCCTGTCATTGAGGTGATAGCAAGAGAAGGAAAATGAAAGATGTCATCCACTACAGCTTCAAGAAAACCACAGGAGCTTTCTGACTCAGTCCAGTGAACTACAATCTAAATCAGATATATGAGGAGGCAGAACAAACACATACATAAAAGTCATGAGCACAAGAATTTATAGCAAAATAAAGAAGTATCAAAGTGGAGAATAAAGACTTTACTTGGTGGTTATATTTAATGAAATCTTTACACTACAAGAGCACTTTCAGATTTCTGCAAAGAACCCCCTATTGGGATTCACAGAAGAATATGAGGAGGCCAGTTTGTTGGCATCTTGTAGATAGAGTCAGAAAATAAACGATCAAAGTTAAAATCATAGTGCAATATACACTGATGAGAAGTATTAATGAAGCCTATTAAATTATTTGCCATAAATTTGTATTTTTCATGGTAAAAGGGGAATTAAAAATCACTGGACTAAATCAATTAGTCAATATTAGATGAGCTAAAGAGAAATGAAGAGAATATAGTTTTATTTGGATGACTAAAGGAGAAAAAAACAAGATAAATCATTTAGATGGGCTCTTTTCATTACCCTAATAAACCCAAGGGGCAGCAATGGTATAATGAATAGAGAGTAGACCCTGGGTGAGAGTTACTTTAATTCTTAGTTTCCCCAGGTGGCTCTCCAAGACAATGATTTACAGAGAAAGTATAGACCTGCATTGATAAAGGGAATTTCCTCACGGGGACTTATCTATATTAATTAAATCACATGATCTATACCCACCTATCCCTTCTTCTAAACCCCAATCCCACAAAATATCTTGTAACTTGACAATTCCAAACCACGACAACTGCCACTATTTCATTAGGGTTGAATGGAAAGATTCATTCCCTAGACACTAATAACTAGTCCAGGACATTTTTGCTAGCAATTCAGGTTAGCTACTACCATATGTTTTTACAGACTTTTTGTCTAAGCATTCTGTCTCTCTAGTATAGTAATGAGAAGATGCCAGATTTCTGTGTAAGTCTGTATGTCTGTGTGCCTGTGTGGGATTACTATGAAAATAAATTCATTAGAAAAAAAATAATACAGCATCAATAATTTAGTAATAACTATAAAATATTAAAATAAACAGAAAGCTATTTCAGGGTGAGATTTAAAGCAAAATCACAACTCATTTATTTGGCAACTAAAGTTTACAAAGAACTTCCCTCATTAATCTTATGATATAAATATAATTATTGATAGAAATAGAATATTTTACCACTAAACACTGTTAGGAAATACTAGCAATGCCATTAAATTCAATAAGTGTTTGAAGAATTAATGTCAACTTTGGGTATAATCTCAACTTCCTATTTTGGAATAAAGCAGCTCTGGTATTATAGTTGGTATCAATACTTAGAGTCAATCTCTCAAAACAAGGACACCTTAGGGATTATTTTTACCACCATCAGCACCACCACCACCACCATGCCAAGAATATATAATTTAGCCACTTTTTTCTTTGCCTGAATGAATATGAAATCAGAGTTACAAAGCTCTATGGTAGAAGCAACACAAATAGTTGAGTATTACAACCAGACAGTAATCTAAGTAAAAGGCCACAGACTTTCAGCTTATCTAT
Organism: Phascolarctos cinereus; assembly: GCF_003287225.1. Taxonomy (NCBI): domain Eukaryota; kingdom Metazoa; phylum Chordata; class Mammalia; order Diprotodontia; family Phascolarctidae; genus Phascolarctos; species Phascolarctos cinereus. The sequence continues at coordinate 304,747,405 of NW_027555847.1, forward strand.
GCCACAAATGCTTACTTACCACTTTGACTTGTTTCTTCATTCTGTGTATGAAGTCTTCAATTAGCTGCTTGTCTCTGTCACAGATAGGAGTCCTAAACCTCACCTCTAATAATGAGGTCTCAGAAAGAGCCTGTTTTTCTTTGTGATGAAAGCTCCTGTTCAACTCCTTTTGAAGTTCCATAGAGTAACTGGAAGGAATTTAGAGATCTTGTAGCTCAACCACCACTTTCTGTAGATAAGGAAAATGGGACTTGAAGAGCTTAAATAACTTTCTAAAGATATCACAGAGAATAAGTAAATGAACTGAATTGCAATCTCATGTCTTCCTGACTCCATACCCAGCATTTTCCCCCACTAGATGATATTGATTTGTGCCTCTATGATTTTAATGGAACAAAAACCATCACAGAAAGAAAATAAAAACTTGAGGACAAGAGGTTGTTTCATTTTGGGCTAGCACAAGTTGACTAGTATCTAGCACAATTCCTAGCACAATAGTAGGTACTTAATAAATGTTTGTTGAATACAATTGACTTTAGTGTATCTATTATAATGATTTTTCCCCCAGTGAAGAAAAATTCAAAACATATCTGCCCCAGAATGAATGTCTATTTCAATTTTCGCTATGTATCCGAGGCAATAGTACATTTAACATTTTGTGGCTTAGACAATCCAAGCCATCAAACATTAATGGAGGTCTACAATGGCATGTCATTCTTTCCATCATGACATAAGCTGTCACCACATTTGGCAATATCTAATATTATGGTCTCTGCTATGCTGTATGTAGAGGCAGAAATAGCTTGAAATGAAACAAAGATAGGAAACAACTGGGGCAAAATAAACAGACCAAGAGCTTGCAAGTACTACAGTGGACATGATTTTTGTGGTAGTGAGTGATTGAGTCTCAAGATGTTTGAAACCAGGTATCTCCACACTCTCCCTTCCAAAGAAAGTAATTGAGGAAAAAATAATGATCCATAGGCCTACTTGAACAAAGTAGTCACAAAATACTTAAATAATAATCAATATGCATTTGTCTAAGGCATCTTTTGAGAAGGAAATAGGTAAGCTTTCAAAAATTATGTGAGCAACAATAAACCACATCTTTAATCACACAAATGATGGGAAGGTGGAGAGTTTAGATCATGAATACTTCTTGTTTGGTAATTTAAAAAAACAGATGTAGTAGGAAAAAAATACACTACCCCAAAAAGATGACCTATCCCCACGTGTGTAGTAAGTTAATGGATTCCTTGATAAACTATAAATAAATATTTATGGTGGAGGGGAAACCTTGGATTATTTATATCAAGTAGAATTTAAAATAGAGAGACACATCCTTCCCCAGAATGTTTGTCACTCACTTCAAATGCAAAAAGGATCCCATGTAGGCTATGAGGTCTTCCAGATGCTCCAGTTTGCAAGTGATATTTTTCTGATGCTGTTATCCTAGATCATACCAGAGTCTGCTAAATGAGGTCTATAGTCATTCAGAAGTTGATACCACCATCCCCCCAATGTCCAGGCTTGAAACCTCAGCATCATCCTTGGCTCTTCACTCTCATATCCCATATCTAATCATTATCAATTATTGTCCATTCTAACTTAAAAACATCTCTTTTATATGACTCCTCTACCTCTGGCACTGCCACCATTTTGGATAAGGTTTTGATCACTTCAAGCCTAGACTATCATAAGTCTTCTGGTTGATCTCCCTGCTTCAAGGCTCTTCTCACTCTAACCTATCCTCTACTTAGCTGTTTAAATGATCTTTCTAAGACACAGATCTGACCACATCACCAGGATCAAATACAAAATCATCTGGTATCTCTATCCCTTCATAACTTGGCCCCATCCTACCATTGCAGTCTTCTAAAACCTTAGTCACCCTTACATACTCTGTGATCCAGACATACTTGCATCTTTGCTCTTCTTCTCACAAGACACACCATCTCACTAACTGTGTATTTTCACTGACTACCTCATATGTCTGGGGTTCTTTCCCTCCTCATATCCATCTCCTGGCTCCACTTTCTACAAGAAACCTTTTCCTACCCACCTTAATATTACTGTCCCCTTCCTGTTCATCATTTCTTGTCTTTCCAATATATAACTTATTATTAATATCACTTTATGGATTAATTACATAATTAATAATTACATAGCTGTTCATTATTTCTAGTCTTTCCTGTATATGGCTTGTTTGTATATAGTCGTTGTTATGTTGTCTCCACCATTATATTCTAAGATCTTTGAGAAGAGGGAAATTTTTTTCTAATCTTTTTTCTTTTTGCATTGCCAGAAAAGTTCCTGATACATCATTGGTGCTTAATAAATACTTGTTGATGTGTCTGAAAAAGGGCTGGATCTTACTATCCATCAAAATCTATAAAAAAAAAAAGAGGCAAAGAATGTCTTTTGTCCAGCTAAATGAAAATTAATAGACTTAGTCCATCAGTAGATACTGAAGACATACAGAGAAGTATTAACAGGTCAGAATATGAAAGGAAGGCTAGATAGCATGTGGAAAATAGCATAGTGCTTTTACTAATCTCAAGCTTCTTTGTGAAACAAAGGTCATTCTTCTTAATGCCATTATTCTGCCAGTGATACTACATGGCTGCAAATCATAGAGAGCCACAGACTCTGAATTAAAATGGAAGACCGCCCAAAAGGCACTGTAGAGTCCCATGGTGTTCATAAGTAGGCTTCAGCATGTTACTGAGAATTATGTAGGAGGAGAATAAAGAATACTATCAAAGAAACTTCTCAGTGGAAAATGAGGTGATCTAGAGAGTTTATAGGTAAAACAATTGGTTTGTTATACATGCAATATTGAAACAACATTAGAAAGGTCCTCTGAATGCTTTTGGAGACAAATTCTTTGGGAAGACTGAAAAGAACAGCTTTGGCTAAAAAAGAATCATTGAGCTGTCATCAACCCAGTTGGAAGAATTTCTGCCTTCAATGTGGTCAGAAATGCACCAAAATATTGATGTCTTCTGCTGGATGATTCTTCGCTACTTCCGGTTTGGTAGCTGTGCAGTGCATTGGAAATCAGAAAACCTGACTCCACCTCAAATCCTGTTTTGAGGGATTTCAAAGGCTTTGCCATTTACTACCTGTTTTTGGGCTGATCATTTCAACTCACTGAGCCTGCTTCTCCCTCTAAAACGTCAATAAATTGGATTTGATAACCTTGAAGATCCGTTCCAGTTCTTAATCTATGATGCAAGTTCCAGTGTTTCCCCATCTGGGCTTTTTTTATTGATAGACTGCTTTGAAAAGTGCTAAGCCTTACCTTCTGGAACATTATAAGTATCACAACTTGATTTTAAAAAAAGAGCACAAAGCTATAGAGCATTCAGAAGTGTTGTTTTCCCACATTTGGACTGAGCAGGATAACTCTAACGGCAATTAAGTATTTATATAAAATTAGATACTTCATATAGATATGTTCAGTCAATGATGTTGTTTTCTTTATGAAGAGAAGTGAGAGTCATGCAGAATATCAGATTAACACCAAATCATTTACAGTTTCATTTGTAATTCATTGAAATCAACAAACATTTGAATAACATATGGAAAGCACTGTGCTGGGTACTGCAGGGAATGAAAGTAGAATATGATGTGTTCCCTAACTACCTAATTTGGGATTGAATTTTTTCTATTGTCATCTTTCCTGAAAACCACAACAGAGAATTCTTGCAGCAAAATAATGGTGTTAGAAATCAGTTCAGTTATCACAACTGACATGTTTTTTTCATGCTGTTTAACTAATGTCTGGAAAGACAACCCATAGCATCTACCCAAAAGAAATTATTGATTTGATGATTTAAGAGAGAAACTTCAAGTTTCATGAAAAAGCTAAAATTGGGAGATAGTGAAAGAGGCTTCAGAACTGTCTTGCTATGAGGAATTAGTTTTGACTAGATTCCATCATCTTTGATTTGTTGGTAAGGTATTGCTTTTTTGAGATTTTTATATATGGCCCTCAAGCCAGGAGAAGACATTCAAATTACACCTTTGATAATGACTGGCTGGAATACCATAGGCAAATTAATTAACCTCTCTAAGCCTCAGTTTCCTAATTTGTGTAATAATAACTGTTCTTGCTACACATATTGTTATGAGGCTTAAATGAGATAATACATGGACATTGCTTCTCAAGTACTAAATTGCTATATAAACATCTGGGGAAGATAACACAGACTTATATAGTGCAGAACTGTGATTTTATTAATTGTGGAAACTCTGGGAGATGAACCTTTCTTTCTCAATGAACATCAGCAATTATCTGTAATACATTCTTAGAGAATTGTGTGTGAGACTGAGAAGTTAAATGGTTAGGAGGCATGTCTGGGGTCAGATAGCCTGTAAGTATTACAGTTGAGACTTAAAACCTGTTCTTTCTGACTAGAAGGTTGACTCAATATTGGTAGACAGACAGATTCTCTCTGTCTCTTTTTCTTTTTGTCTCTTCATATGTACATATACATGCACATGTATGTATGTGTATTCAATTTTAACATGGCACTGCTGACAGAATACTACTTGTCTGAATGGGTATTGCTAAAATGACTAAAGGCCATTTCTAAACTGTGGACACATGAAGATTGTTCTTTGATTTGTGATTCGTGGCTACAGCCATAATTTTGAAAAACTATCATTCTTTGCAACTCAAAAACTGAAATTTATGATCAGCCCCAAACTGTTGATCTTATAATTGCCTGCCAAACTAGTCTACTTAGGGTTGATTCACTTGGCTCTTCGTACAACCATCACCATTCATTTTACCATTTGGCTTTGTTGTTATCTGGGGCATGAGCAGAAGCAAGCTGCTAGGTTTTGTCAATCTAGTCCTTCAATATCTCTTGTATATTTGTACCCCTCCCTATTTCTACCATCCCACAGTCTAGTTCAAACCCTAGTCAGTATTCATGTGAAAATTTAGAACAGTTTACATATTCTTGCCTCTGAATAAGTATATCCTTTTTTTCTCCCAGGTCCAATCAATTCATTCCTCAAAACCTTCAGTGATACTTTAAATTCAATTCAATAAACATTTATTAAGCACTTACTGTGTGTCAGGCACTATGCAAAATGCTGAGGACACAAAAAGATGCAAAAGACAGTCCCTGCCTTCAAGAAGTTTGCAATCTAATATGAACAAATATAAATGAAGTAAGGTAGATACAAGATAATTAAAAACAGGAAATAATTAAAAGAGGGAAATCTAGAATTAAGAATTAGTAGAAATCTAGCTACAGAGCTAGAATTAAGAGAGGTTAAGGAAGGCCACTTGTAGAAGGTGGGATTTTAGTTGGGACTTAAAGAAAACAAGGGAGGTCAGTAGTCAAAGCAGAGGAGGAAAAGTATTCCACACATGGAGGAGAGCCAGAGAAAATATCCAGAGCCAAGAAATGAGGTACCTTTTTCATGGAATATCCAAGAGGCTGTTATCCACAGGATAAAATCAATTGTAACCAAGCCCATCCGGATTTGTCTATTACCTTCCTTATTTTGTACTATGTCCATAAACACGTGCTACTCTCTGTCTAAACTGACTTGCAAGCTATTTCTTTATCACACCTTGCCCTTTCTGATATCCAGGCATTTACACAAGCCATTTTACATCTCTGGCAGGTTACCTTCACAGATCCACCTTTCAAAATCCTTCACTTCTTTCAAGTCTCAGTTAATAAATGTGCCACCTCCTCCATGAGGCTTTTCCTGATATCTCCCCTTCTTTTTCCATCCTCAACATAGTGAGTAATTTCACTTAATTATTCTAAATATCTACATGCTCAACATGGTAAACTAAAATATTAGCTCCACTCTTGTCTTGCATAGCCATAGATAATTTCCTTAAGCCCTCAGTGACACTAACTTGACTTTCTTGACATACTTACATACTTAATATTGTGAAGAGTACAAACCTTCTATACTATCTTTTCCAATTCATCTCTTGTCCATTTGATTAACTAGATCTTGATTAGAGTGCATAATACATCCTGGAGGCGATTGCATGAACGTTTTCAAATGTGTACTATTTGGAGTTATAATTATGTGAAATATAATAATTGGTTCCAATCCAATGGAAATAAGCAAATGGAGTGAATTTGAATAATACAAACCCTTCAGGGGAATTCCTTTCCAAACTAATCAGTTTGTTACCTAAATTCTCCATAAAAAAATGACCCAAATGCTGGGAATATTAATTTGATTCTATTCTATATTTTGTGGATATAAGTATAGCCAGGACAATACTCACACTGCCTGTTATCTGACATTTCCATAATTTGATCACTCCCCTGTATTTTTCTAATTATATGTGTCCTAGATTATGTCTTTAATACCATTTCTGAAGGACAAATCAGTAGCAGCATTATATAGCAGCTTGTTACTACTCTGCTTGGGTCTTTCTATTATCCTTTAGTTCATCTGGGATTTTATTCCTCTGAGGTGATATTATTCCATTATTCATAATGGTATAGTACTATCAGGGATATTCATGTTAAAATGATGGACTTTTGTGGCAGTGAGCAGCCTGTTCTCTTTGAAAGCACATTATAATTTCTTAAATGTCATCCAGACTGAGCTATTTTCCTTTCACAATTCCAGATTCCCTTTTCTTCCTTACTGGGTCATCATCCATATCCCACCTGCTTTGCAGGGCTCCATCTTGCGCCCTCTCTTTACAATCTCTCTTGGTGAGCTCATCAGCATCTACAGGTCCTAATATCATCTCTATTAAAACAAAAACCAAAAACAACTCTTAAATCTACATACGCAGCTGTTATGCCCCTCCTGAGCTCTTGTCCTACATCAACAACTGCTTGCTGTGTACCTGCATGTCCAAAAGACATCTCAAATTCATCATGCACAAAGCAGAACCTATATATTTCCTTCAAATCACAGTCTTCTTCCTGATTTCCCTATTTATGTGGAGGATACTACTATTCTTCAATCTTCCAGCCTGATCATTCTTAATTAGTCCCTCTTACTCATCATCCTCACATCTAATCAATTGCTAAGAGTTATTAATTCTAGTTCCACAAAATATCTTACGTACCTTAACTCGTCCCTTTTCAAATCACTGATGTCCTAGTTCAGAGTTTCATTACCTCTTACCTGGACAACAGTTAAAAAAAATGGCCTGTCTCTAAATTTTCCCCTCTCCACTCTATCCTCTATACATCTGTAAAATTAATAGTCCCAAAGGAGTAGCCTAAACCATGATCAAGTATGTCATTGCATCCCTATTTCTACTAGAATAAACTTGGTGACATCAACAGATTTTTGTTCTCTGTCTCCATCCCATCTTTCTAGACATATCATGTCACTTATGTATTTCATACTCCAGTTAAATTAGATATTTGCTTTCCCCAATACCAGAAATTCCATTTTCTGTATATGTGCTTAGTACACACTGGATAGCCCCAATCACAAAATCTTATCCCTTCTCACTTCTGCCTCTGGGTTCCCTGTCTGATTCAAGATTCAGTTCAAGTAACATTTTCTGCCAAAAGACCTTTTTGATTCCCTACCCCCTCCCATAATTGTTAGCCATTCTCTTTTCTTCACAATTACATTGTAGTTTTTGTTTGTTCTGAAACTAGGTCTCCCTATTTCACACAGGTTGAAAGCTTAGCATCCAAACAGACCTAGTTCCATTGTTGATAATCAAGAGAGCTTTCACCTTCTCTGTTTCCATCATTGCCCAGTCGCTTCTCTTTTGCTTCACGTATATCCCAATCCCACGTGTTCATTATAACAGTACTGGACTTAATGCAAATATCTTACTGGTTTAGGCCTACTGTAGCTCAGAACTTCCAAGCCTAAGCAATCTACCATACTCAGCCTTCCCAGCAGCAGGGATTTTAGCTATGGTGGCTGTGTTTAACTTTTATATATATATATATTTTACTTCTTACCTATATATGTCTTGTACTCCTCCCCCCACCACAGAAGAACATAAACACCTTGAGCAAAAATACTATTTTGTTTTTGTCTTCACATTACCATTTCCTAGCTCAGTGCCTAACATGCAGGAGGCATTTAATAAATATTTGATGAATTGGAAAGAATTGATTTAAATTGAATTGGAGCCATCTGCTTACCTATTTGTGGTATATATCCATAGGAAGATACTTAACACACAAATCTACATTTTATAATATGGACTATATGAATTTGTCACCTACTTTGTTTATGTAGTATATATAATTTGACATGTTTTTTCATTATTGGGGATTTTGGGAAAGAGACTCTGAAGTGCTCTTAATGAAATTAATATAATATAATGTCATATGTGAACAAGCTTATTGAGAGTGTTTCCATTTATAGGTAATAATTCTTTTTCAACTCTGTGCAGAGAATACTTCATGATACTGAAAAACCTCTTAGATGAGCACATCTTTTACTTGGCATAATATATTCATTGAACAAACATATCATCATAGTTACACTATCACAGAATCACTTATAATATTGAAATGTACTTGAGAAACATTTGATTTAAACGAGACCTTGGCTTGGCAAGGTTATGCATGCCTGTAATTCCTGCTCCTAAGGAAGTCAATTGGTGGATTGATTGAACTCAGGAGTTTTCAGCTGAAATAGGAATAAAGCCTATTAGGTGTTCACAGTAATTCCAGTAGCAATATTGTGAGTCCACAGAAGTTTGGGAAATGTACATGTTGTACTTCCAGCATGGATAAAAGGAGGGAGACCTAGTCTCAAGAAAAGAAAGGAAAAGGTGAGAAAAGGAGAAGGGAGGGGAGGGCAGGAAAGGAGAGAGGAGGAGAAGAGAAGGGAGGGGAGGTCCTTTCACTGTCATCAGTTTTACCTATCATCAGTTTGTATTATATCTTCGATAAAAAGAAATTGAGAATTGAAAGCATTTGAACAAATTATCTTCAACTAGGGAAAAAAAGAAGAAACAATGGTATATTCCTCTTAGGAGCCCCTAATGAGGTTAATAGGCCCTCTTCAAATATTTAAAGGTTTTCATGTGGAAAAGGGATTAGACTTTTTCAATTGCAACCCAGAGGATAGAACAACGGATTGAGTGACAGATTTCATCCAATTTTTCCAAACCCCTTTGTTCATCTCTCTGGGGAAAACCCATGTGCTGCTCCTTCATTAATCTGTAATTTCTTTATTTCTTCTGGTTTCATTTATTTCAAGAATATCAACATTGATGTGGGCTAAGTCCTCTAGGATTTGGCAATTCATTGATTGTGAAACAAATGTTTCATATTATAAGTGCCAAGTTAAATTAATATGTGTAGGTGCTTTAAGATCTATTCAGTATTAAAAACAAATAATTTTTCCTTCCCATTTTGCTATTCAGTGCCACACAAGAGCAGATATTTAGAAAGGAAGTCACACAGTATTGGCTGGATTCCATTTTTGTTTTGTTTTATTGAGATGCTATGACTCCCCCCCAAAAAAATCATTACCCATTACCCCATGCCAACGTACATATAATGAGTCAGCAACCTTAGCTAAGGTAGTTTTTAAAAAGCAGTTACAGTTTATTGCTGGTCTCATAGTCAACTCCCTTCCAGTTGTGTAGGACCTTCCAAAACATGCTACTCAGACTCCCACAGTTAAAAATCTCTTCTCTTTCTGTATCTTTGTCTGTCTCTGTCTCTCTCTCTGTCTCTCTCTCTCTCTCTCATCACCTCTTTCCCTTTCCCTCTCTTTCTCCCCCTCCCTCTTTAAAGCTTATTGATATACTTTTATTTATGTTACTATTTCAAAATGTATCCCTCCAAGATGCAATAAACCATCTGAGGTAAAATAACAATAATAATAGTAATAATAATAATGAAAAAAGAAGAAAGTCCAGGAAACCCAATCAACACATCAACCAAGTCTGACCATTTACACAATATTTTGTCTCCATAGTGCCCCAGTTTTACAAAGAAAGAGGGAAAAATAGATATACTCAAATTTCTCTGGTGCCAAGACAAACACTTAGTTCATTATAATTATATAGCATTCAGTTTTCATTTCTGGTAATTTCTAGATTCTTTTTTTAACTCCTTCCTTCTTTAGACTCTTCTTTTTCTTCATTCCCAACACTTCTTTTCTCCCCTAAATCTTCTCTTACTGACTTTTTTCCCATATAATCTCACAGAACATGTTTTAGTTTTTCATTTCTATTATCTATTTCTTACTGGATCTGAAATAAAGAAATACTGCATATAATGATATAATATATTCCTAGACTTGAATAAATTTGATTTCAGATGTGAAAAAGGAAGACTTGGTTCAGAAAATAGAGATAATACTAGGTGAATGACCTTGAATGTAAGGTGTTGCAGTCATCAGCTACCAGACCCTTGTCTTCCCAGCACTCATTTAGGTGCTTCTGTTAAAGATCCAAAATAAATTTACTATGGGAATAAACTAATTAATAGAAAATTTACTTGCAATTCACCTATCTAAAGGTTTGCTATACTATTAATGTAGAACATCCACATGGATGAATCTAGCAAAAATGGAGGGAAAAAAGGTTTGAAAACAATCTTCAAGTGCTTGTTTTTTTTTACTAGAATTATTTTAATTTTGTGTCTAAAATTTAATCGATTAACTACATTTGTTTTTGAACTTCTCAAGATCAAAGACATTAGTTTGGGGCATGTGTGTATGTATGTGCATTCGTATGTGTGTTGGTGGCAAAAGGTAATTAAGAATGATGGGTTTGGAAAGGACAAAGGAAAAACAATGCAAAGGAAAAGAGGAAAACTCAATTATTTCTATTTCCTTTCTTCACTCCTGCAATGTTTTGTTCATTGCCAAACATTTATTAGTATTGCAGTTATTTGGCTTACTTTATATATTGCTAGACTTGAAATCAGGAAAACCTAATTTTTCATACTGCTTCAGAAACTTCCTAGCTCTGTAACTCTGGGAAAGTCCTTAATAATTGTCTACCTCAGTTTTCTCATCTGGAAAATGACAGTAATAATAAAATTGATGTTTCAGGGTTGTTGCAATGGTGAAAGAAAATACATGCAAAGTGATTAAAAATATTCATAAAGCACTCTATAAATTTGGTTGTTGTTATTGTTGTTGCTGTTCTTATAATAATACTACAGGGAGGATTACAGTGGAATCCTAGAAAAAACTAAATTTCTTAGAAATTTTGTCTTCCTTAGTCCTCTACCCTAGTGAGAGATACATGAGAATGTTAGGTTTGAGCAAATGTAGTTTCATGAACCAGTTAATTTAGAGCCATATAGCTGGATATAAAAAGATCATAATTAAGAGAACTTACTATTTACTTATGAATAAAAGTTTTTATCCATCAATTAAAATTACAAATGAATTACATTAAATCAAAGAAAAAGAAAACGGCAGCTCTTCAATGATCCTTAGAGACACTGACAACAACCCCCTACCACTCTTGAAATGGAGGAATATACTGTACACATTCTTAAAAGATCATTTACTATGCTTTTGTTCCCTCTTTTTATGTCAAAGCACATCTTAGCATAAAAAGACAGACATTTTTTATTTGCAAAAAAATTGGATATCAACAAAAATGCTTATTACAATCACCATTTTTTTTAATTTGCTTGGGTAAATATTATGGATCACTTTCTTCACAGAGAAAAATGCAGATTCTTTGTTCTTCTAGATCATTGGATAGAGTAAAATGTAGAAAGAGCTTAGAGCTTAGCCACAAAAGGGAAATGAGATATAAGATGATAGCTAGCTACAATAAGTTATTGAAGTGAGGGTATTTTTGTTAATGCTATTGTTGTTTTATGAAGATAGGAGTGCTTGTGGGCAGTAGTGAAGCAACCAATAAATAGACAGGAAGATATTGAGGATAAGAGAGACTCGAGGTAATAGAGGGGACAATCTTCTGGAGGAGATGGGATGGAATGGAATCACTTTTCACAAAGAGGGGTTTGCCTTGACAAAAAGAAAAGTCACCTCCTTCACATGAGACAGAGGTAAAAGGTAGTGTTGAAAGTTATCTTAGTCACTTCAGATTGGGAGGAGAGGAGAATAGGTAAGATAGATGAAGAATTTTTGTTTTCTTTTGTTTTGTTTGTTTTTTATTAAATAGATGATAAGAGTATTACAGAGGCTCAATACCACAATTAAAATAAAAATTTAAAGAAAACTAACTAATAGACTCACAGGAGCCTTGTGTGCAGAATAAGATGGATCTAGGTCATAGAAAATATAATATGGGTGCCCAAAACCTTATAATAATTTCATATTTAATCTTTCTTACTGCCTTTGTGTTAAACTTGGTTGTTTTCATGGTATTGAAATTTTTGAGGGGACTTCCAGGAGCCAAGATAGCAGAATAAGCAGTAAATTCCCATAACTCTCCTTTATTCACCTTCCAAAAACCATAAAAAAAAATAGTGCCTCAAAACAAATCCTGGAACAACAATACCAGCAAAAAAAAAAAAAAAAAGAAGAAGAAGAAGAAAAGAAAAAAAAACAGGGTAAGACAATCTTTGAACCCAAGAAATGTAGAAGATCTGCAGGAAAAGTTTGTCTCACTCAGATAAAAGGGGAATTCAGTACAAGAAAGGAAGCATTACAGCAAGCCAGCAGCAAGCCCACCTCAGCAGACCAGTGGTAGAATCTGAGCCTCAGTGCAGGCATACTCCAATGCATGGACCCTCCACATGCTTTAGCATAGCCAGAAGAACAGGCAGATGCCAGCTCTGAGAACCACCATGTGCTTCAGCTTAGCCCCAGGCAAATAAACTACCTTCAGCAGCCAGACCTTCATGTGCTTCAGTGTTGCCCCAGGGAAATGCAGAAACACCCCAATAGCCTCAGCACATGCCAGATGCCAGCACTAGGACCCCAGCTTTGCCCCAGGTAAGCTGCCAGAACCTTAAGGACTCTAGCAGTGCCAGCCACCCCTCACTCTAGCCTTTCAGCACAGCATCAGACACGAGGGTCCCCTGTGAGCCTCTAAGGCAACATCAGTGCAGCACCAGGTAAACAACCAGGACCTGTAGCCCCTGGCACAAAAAGCCTCAGACAGTATCCTTTCCACCCTGGGAGCAGAGTTCAAATAAAGGAAAGGAAAATGGTCAAAAAAGATGAGCAAAAACCAACAACAAAAAAGAATCTGACTATATAAAATTGTTATAGTGACAGGGAAGATCAAGACCCAAATGCAGAAGAGGACAACAATGTCACAACACCTTTGGCCAAAACCCAAAGGAAAATGGGAAGTGGTGTCAAGTCCAAAAAGAATTCATGTTCTCTCTAAAAACATCTTTCTAAAACTCATATAATAGAGATAGAAGGAAAATTAGCAAAAGAAATGAGAGTGATGCAGGAGATGCAGGAAAATTGTGAGTCAACAGATTGAAAAAAAGAAAACAACTCCTTAAAAAGTACAATGGGCCAAAGAGAAAAAAGTACAAAAGCTAATTGAAGAAAACAACTCCTTAAAAGTTAAATTTGGACAAGTGGAAGCTGATACCTCTATCAGACATCAAGAATCAATCAAATTCAAAAGAATGAAAAAAAGAAAGAAAATATAAAATACCTCATGGGAAAAAAAAAAAAAAAACAACTGACCAGGAAAATTGATCCAAGAGAGATATTCCAGAGGGCAAAAGAGATAGGATTACAGCCAAGAATTACCTACCCAGCAAAACTGAGTATAATCCTTCAGGGGAAAAAACGGACATCCATTGAAATAGAGGACTTTTAAGCACTCTTGATGAAAAGACCAGAACTGAACAGAAAATTTGACTTTCAAATACAAGACTCAAGAGAAACATAAAGAGGTAAACAGGAAAAAGAAATCATAAAGGACTTTTTAAGGTTGGGCTGAGGGAAAGATGATATTTGTAACTTATGGGACATATGTCAGTATCAGTGTAGTTGGAGGGGAAAATATGCATATGTATATGTAGATATAGATATAGATTTATAGATAGAGGGCACAGGGTGAGTTGAAAATGAAGGGGTGATATCTGGAGAATAAAATTAAGGGATGATAAAGCATTACACTGGAAGAAGGAGAAAGGGAGAGATAGAATGGAGTAAAGTATCTCACATAAAACAGACAAGAAAAGGCTTTTACAGTGGAGGGAAAGGAGGAGAAGGTGAGAGGGAATGAGTGAATCTTATTCTCATTCATTTTGGCTTAAGAAGGGAATGGGTATGGAAATCTATCTTACCCTACAGGAAAATGGGAGTGGAGGGGACAAAAGAGCAGGGAGATGATAGAGAGGAGGGAAGATTAGGAGATGAGGTAATCAGAAGCAAACACTTCTAAGGAGGGACAGGTTCAAAAGAGAGAACAGAATAAATAAGGGGGTGGGATAGGATGAAGGGAAATGTAATTAGTTTTCCATAGCATGACTACTATGGAAGTGTTTTGCATGACTCCACATGTATAACCTGTATCTAATTGCTTGATTTCTCAATAAGGATAGGTGGATAGGGAGAAAGAGAGAATATTTGGAAACCAAAGTTTTAAAAACAAATGTTTTCACATGCAACTAGGAAATAAGATATACAGGCAATGGGGTACAGAAATCTATCCTGCTCTACAGGAAAATTGAAGGGGAAGGGGATAAGAGAAGGGGAGGCAGAGATACAAGGGAGGGCAGATTAGGGAAGAAGTGTTCAGAATGCACGCCATTTTGGGGTGGGGGAGGGATGAAATGGGGAGAAAGTTTGGAACTCAAAATATTGTGGAAGTGAATATTGAAAAGTAAAAATGAATTTAAAAAAAAAGAATATCAAGGAACTTGTTTTAAAAAATACAAAGGAAGATGGCCTAACAATACTAGATCTCAAACTACATTATATTTATTTATTTTTGCTGAGGCAGTTGGGGTTAAGTGACTTGTCCAGGGTCACACAGCTAATAAGTGTTAAGTATCTGAGGCCGGATTTAAGCTCAAGTCTTCCTGACTCCAAGGCCAGTGTTCTATCCACTGCACCACCTAGCTGCCCCTTCAAATTATATTATAAAGCAGTAAACATCAAAACTATCTGGTACTGGCTAAGAAATAAAGTGGTAGATCAATGGAATAGATTAGGTATACCTGACACAGTAGTCAATGACCATAGCAACTTCGTGTTTCATAAGCCCAAAAACTCCAGGCTTTTGGCATAAGAACTCACTATTTCACAAAAACTTGGGAAAACTGGAAAACAATAGGACACAAACTAGATATAGATCAGCATCTCACACCATATACAAAGATATGCTCAAAATGGGTGCATGATTTAGACATAAAGGATGACACCATGAGCAAATTAGAAGCGCAAGGAATACTCTACTGTCCAATTTAGGGGAAAGGGAAGAATTAGTGACCAACTGAGATAGAGAGTATTATAAAATGTAAAATAGATAATTTTTATTATATTAAATAAAAAGCTTTTATATAATAAAACCAATGCAAACAAGAGTAGAAGGGAAGAAAAAAGCTGGGGAAAACAATCTTTATAGCAAGTATCTCTTTTAAAGTCCTCATTTATCAAATATGTAGAGAACTGAGTCAGATTTATAAGAATACAAGACATATGCAAAGTGAAATGAGCAGAACCAGGAAAACATCATACACAGCATCAGCAACATCATGCCATGATGTCTATGAATGACTCAGTTCTTCTCAGCAACACAGCAATCTAAGAGAAGTACAATGAATTCATAAAGGAAAATGCTATGCACCTCCAGATAAAGAGGTGACGGGCTCTGAATACAGACTGAAGTATTTTTTCACTTACTTTATTCTTTTCCGTGATTTTTTATCTGTTCCTTCTTTCACAAATGTGACTGATATGGAAATATGTTTCACATGATGGCACATGTGTATAATCTATATCAAATTGCCTACCACTATTAGAAGAGGGGAAGGGAGGGTGGAAAGGAGAAAATGTTGGAACTCGAAATCATGTGAAAATGAATACTAAAAATTGTCTTGACATGCAATTGGAGAAAAAAATAAAATAGCATTAAAAAAACCAAAGTCTTTGAGTGCTGTCAAGAATCCCTAAATTTCATCATTCTATACCAAGAGGTCAAGTTCTCTACTACAGCTGTCATATCACCTAATGGCTACATTCTTCTTTTGTGCCGCATTCCTCATTTGGATACTACCATCTCAGTTACTGGACCTACGTCCTGACTGTAAGCTTCTCATAATGTAAGACTTGAAAGAATGGTTCTAATTTGCCACATGATACCCAATAACTGTTTCTACTGATCTGTCTAACCACTTATTTTAAAATCTTCCTTTTCTGGCTAACATGTCAGAGTTAAAAACTGGAAAATGATTTATATAGTGAGCAGACCTGCCCATAGACTTACAGTTGTAGAATTGAAAATGGCCCAGAAGAGGGTGATATCCTTAAGATATTTAATTTTGTAATGATACATCAAGAAAATATGTTTGTATGACAGTTAAATTGTTTTAAAACATCATATATATAAGCAAAACTAGCAGCATTCCTGAAATAATGTACTCTTTAGAAATATTATTTGAGGTGTTTTGGCAGGTCATTTTTTAAAAGGGGTGATTTTGATCATATTTCCTGTAGCTGAGATATATTTACAAAACAGATTAAATGAATCTTTCCTCTAGCTGAGAGGAAATGAAGTGATAAGAAAGTCCCCTAGAAAGCTCCCAAAAGACAGCTTGCATAATTGGGATTATCCATAATGAGATTACCTACTAAGCTAGGAGATCAAAAAGTAAAGGGATACTTCTAAAAGTAACGTGTTAAGAATACAAAACCATGAGCATTTTTTTTAATGTATCAGGAGATCAAACCCAGGAAAGATGGGGGATGTGGGGAGAAATGGACATGGGCATTGATAGATTGCAACTGACATAGTTTGGCTACTGCTTACAAAGCCCACAGTGTAAGTGCCAGAAAATCAAAAAGTCATGGACACAAAAACAAAGTATAATCAAAGAGGATTAAGCCAAATCATGGAATCAAAGGAAGCAGTCAAGTGATTGGTAAGGATTTACATATTCATTTCGGAATCATATCACAGGACTTGAAGTCTAACGGCCCAGATTTGTATCTACTTTCCAGCTGTGTGATCTTGGGCAAGTCACTAGCCTTCACTGAGATTCAGTTTCTTCACCTGCAAAACATGATGATCCTGTCTGGGGTGTCATTTCAAAGGGTCAGGGTGAGAAAAACATTTGTAAATGGAAAAACTATACATATAAATATGAGCTGGCTTTACAGTCCAGAACAGCCTGAATCAGGCTCTGGTATTTAATAGTCTTATGATCTAATATTTTAAGACTTAGTTTCTTCATGTGTAAATTGAGGGTAACATTAACTTACTCCCTGAGTTTGCTGTCAACAAAGAATTCTGTACTCATTAAAGTGCTAGAGAAATGTGAGATGCTGCCAATAATATATAGATATAGATATGTACATATATGCATAAACATGTTTGTATGTATATATGTATATATGCATGTGTGTGTGTATATATATACATATATATATACATATATATACATATATATATATATATATATATACATATACATACATGTATATATCAAGAGATCAAGGGATAGTAGAATTGTAGACTCTGTATTTTATTTTGGTTTTGGTTTTGGTTTTGGTTTTTGCTAGGCAATGGGGTTAAGTGACTTGCCCAGAGTCACACAGCTAGTGAGTATTATGTGTCTGATGTGGGATTTAAACTCAGGTCCTCCTGACTCCAGGGCCAGTGCTCTATCCACTGTGCCACCTAGCTGCCCCTAGACTCTATACTTTGGCAAGAATTAGTGATTAACTTCATGTAAGTCTCTGAATACATTGAGTTATTGTGTTTAGCTCATTCATCTGAAAAAAAGTGATTATTTGTCATTCTCTTTTTTCACATTAATTTTTCAGGGATCTGAGGATGCACACACACACACATTATGCATACATATACCTGTGTATATATACACACATGTATACACACAGACACACACACACACATATATATATATATATATATTTACTATTTTTTCTGTCAATTTCATCCCCACAAAAACTTCTTTACTCATCTTCTTCCTTTCATTCCTGCTACCACTATCTAATGCCAAGACCTCTTTACTTTTGTAAATTACCGAAGTATCCTCCAACACTTCCTAGCTGTGTGACCCTGAAAAAGTTACTTAACCTCTGTCTGCCTCCATTTCCTTAACTGTAAAATGGAGGCAATAACCAAACTTATTTCCCTTGGTTGTTATGAAGATTAAATGAGATAATATTTATTAAATGTTTAGCACAGTGCTTGGTAGGCATTTAATAAATGCTTCTTTTCTTCCTTACTAATTAAATTAAGTCAATAAATATCTGTTGTGTTTACTATGTGCCAGATGCTATGTTAAATGACGGTAATACAAATACTAGCAAAATGGAAGACAATCCCAGACCTCAGGGAGCTTACTCTTTAATGAGGGAAGAAAATGTGTTAGCAGGAGGGAGAAGTCCCATGGTCAAGACTGGAGCTAGGAGATGTATGAAAGAGAGAGTGTAAGTGACTTGGGCATTTCCTCAAAATGGAAGCTTCAGGAAAAACTGACCAATTGGAAGATAGAGTCAAATAGGCCTGCTCCCAGTCTTTTTAGTCTTAACCATTCTAAATACAAGTGGAAAAGTTATTTCCAAAGCCTCAAATCTGACAATATCTGAGTTCATTTTGAATATTGATCATCCTAGAATTCATTTCTATCATAACATTGTTTCATTCCTTGTTTATACAATTGTTTGTACAATTTTTTTTTCAGATTTTTTTAATGTATATCTCAAAAATGTGCCTATACAATGTGCTGGTAGGGATTTTTTTCCTCTACGATCTTCAAAATGGCACCATTTTTATTGGAGAAACTTTGATCTGCTTTACCCCAGCTTCTCCTAATTACTATACCAGCTAGAACAAACCAATTTGTTTGTTCTAAGCACTTTGTGATTATCTTTTCCCAGCATTCATGCAGCCTGTGAATAGAGCCAGGCTACACAAAGGCTGATAAATGAGCAGTTTATTTGATACAGTAATAATCAGATTTATCAAAGGCCATGCATTGGCTGCCTTACAGACATATTAATCAGTAAGCTTTTGCTGTACTTCCTCAAGGTGACAATCAGCTGAGCCCTCTCTAAATAGTCTGGTTTCTTATATATACTTCTAGAGAGAGAATATGATGATTATCTTCACTTCTTGTTTAACAAATTGAAGTCTCCCTATAAATTGTATTTCTTAGGTTTCAGGAGATATTTAGAGCTAATGTTCTTTTTTACTTGAAGTCTTTATAACCCAGTGAGAAATACAACTCCATAGACTAAATCACCTGAAAACTATGCTGTAAATTTAATTATAGCCTTTAACATTGGCCTTTCACCTAAAATCTTCACCACTTGAAAAAAAATTATGTCTGAAGCATATTGCATTTATAAGGATATAGAAAGCTAAGAGCTCTATTACACTTGACCTTTGATATTTTTTAAGCCAGGTTACCTAATTATTCTTTCATATTCCCCTCATGCATCAGGTAATGTTAAAATAAACATAACAAACAATTTAGAAAGTATGTCCCCCACAGATTTCTACCATTTCATAAAGAATGACAATAACAAGCAAACCTGCCAATAATTTGATTCAGAAAGAACTAATAAAACTTAGATCTGAATGGGACCTCCCTTTATCAACAAAGATTGTAACTCCTTTTATTACTTGGAGAATTTCAATGGCTGAAAATGTCATCACCCTACCTTAGTGAAGAGCTTCGCCAAACTTATGCAGGCTGCTCCTCAGACAACACACATATAGATTATCACTGAGTGCTTATTGGGAACCCTTCTAGCTTAATGGAACTACCAGCAATTGTACTCATGTAGCCTAATTTTTAAAAACCCAGAATTTCCGTAGGTGAGGCTTAGACTCCTGGAAGGAAATAATCACTTCTTCAGATTTTATTATTGTTATAGGAAAAAAAAATTGGCTATAATCTAATACTTTAAAAAACAAAATTTTTAAAGGGCCTAAAGATGAGTCCTAATTTTTTAATTTTAATTAATTAATTAATTTTAACTATTTAATTAATTTTTATTATTTATTTTATTTAGTATTTAATTTCAATATTTAATTAAAAATAAAAAAATAATTGATTTTCAGCATTCACTTCCATAAGCTTTTGGGTTTTAAATTTTCTTCCCCTCCCCCTCCCCAAAATGGTGTACAAACTGATATAGGCTCTACATATATGTTCCTATTAAACATATTTTCACATTAGTAATGTTGTAAAGAAGAATTTGAACCAATAGGTGAAACCACAAGCAAGAAGAAACAAAACAAAAGAGAAGAAAAAAAGAGCAAATAGCATGCTTCGATCTGCATTCAGACTCTGTAGTTCTTTCTCTTGATGTGGATAGCATTTTCCATCCTAAGAGTTTTGGAGATGTCTTATATCCTTGCATTACTGAAAAGAGTTAAGTCTATCAAAGTTAGTCATTACACCATTCTCCTGGTTCTGGATGAGCCCTATTTTATTTTATTTATTTATTTATTTGTTTTTTTAGGCAATTGGAATTAAGTGACTTGCCTAGGGTCACACAGCTCGTAAGTGTGTCAAGTGTTTGGTCTGAGGCTGAATTTGAACTCAGGTACTCCTGACTTCAGGGCCAGTGCTCTATCCACTGCACCACCTAGCTGCCCCGTTGAGCCCTATTTTAAAGACAACTATCATATCTCCTCTGAGTTTTTCTCTTGTCCAGGTGAAATGTTCATAATTTCTTCAATTAAATTTCATATGTCGTGGACTCATCATCATGAATTCCCTTCTCTTGAAAATCTCCAGCTTATTGTTCCTAAAAATTGACACCTAAAACAGAGCACAGTATTCCAGACACAGTCAGACCAAGACAATTGTACAGAAGCATTATAATCTCCTTAGTCCCTAAAATTATGCTTCTCTTAATATAGCCTAAGTTTGCATTAGCTTCTCAATTTCCATATTATAGCATTGACTTATTGAGTTTGCCTTCTGCTAAAATGTCCAGCTAGGTGGTACGGTGGATAGAGCACTGGCCCTGGAATCAGAAAGACTTGAGTTCAAATCCAGCCACAGACATTTACTAGGTGTGTGACCCTGGGCAAACCATTTACCCTTGTTTGCCTCAGTTCCTCATCTATAAAATGAGCTGGAGAAGGAAATGGCAAACCACTCGAGTATCTTTGCCAAGCAAACCCCAAATGGGTCACAAAGAGTTGGATACAACTAAAACAAATGAACAGCAACAGAAATGCCCAAATGTCCTTTCTAGTCACTACTCCTCCATCCTGTACTTGTGGAAAAAGATATTTGAATCTAAGTGAGATACTTTAAATTTGTCCTTATGAATTAGGTTTAGTTTGATTGTTTCTAATGATCAAATCTTCTAAGATCTTCAGGTTTAAAAACACAGGTTTAAAAAACCCATGTAGTTCAAGAAATGGAAAAAGCTGGTCTTTCCCTTAAATCATGCAGAAGAATTAAAGACTAAAATAACTCTAATTCCTTACTGTATGAAGAGAAGAGAGAGAGAGAGAGAGAGAGAGAGAGAGAGAGAGAGAGAGAGAGAGAGAGAGAGAGTCTTACTAGTGTTCAAAAATCTCATACAGAAGACTCAGAAGCTGAAATCCAACACTGGGATAACCTTCATGATCTCATGGAGACTGCACACACTCTTTGCTCTCATTATATATACCCATTTCATTTTATAGCATGACTAGCATGAAGAATTATCAGAATGATACAACTTTCTCAAGTACTTAAGATCCTGGTCCCTTCTCTCTCTCTCTCTCTCTCTCTCTCTCTCTTCACTCTCTCTCTCTCTCTCTCTCTCTCTCTCTCTCTCTCTCTCTTTCAAAAATCAGCACATTTTCCCTTCTTCAGTCCTGAGGGTATTTCTAGTCTTCACTTATAGTACCTTAGCTACACTAGTTCTTTCAGAACCTGAGAATGCAACTCTACCAATCTGTATGACTTGAAGCCCCCATTGCATCAGGATACATGATGTCTTACTTTGTGATTTATCATTAACCTCAACTCAACAATAAAAAAAATATTTCGAGGGTTTTTTAGGGTTTTTTAAACTTTTTTTTAATTATGAGTTCCAAATTCTCTCCCTTCTTCCAGTCCTTCCCCCACCCATTGAGTAGACTAACAATATGACATCAATTATACGTAATAAACCACATTTGTTCTATGATTTCTATTCCAGTGATGCTTCTCCTTGGCAAAGGAAATACAAAGCAAATAAGAATTGAATAATTCTTGTCAATTGTCATTGTCTCATAAACCTTAAAAAGAAGCCCTATCCATTCTTTGAATTTCTTCTTTTCTGTAATATAAATCAAATGAACCACAAAACATTCTTATTGATCTTGACTTCTCTCACCACAATCATCTAATTGTTTTATTACCCTTCATGCTATTCTTTTATGTTAAATTTTATTTTTAAATTAAAAATAACTTTTAAGCTGTCTACCTATAGAGAAAGAACTTATTGAGTCTGAATAAATGCAGATCGAAGAATATCTTTTTAACTTTATTTTTCTTGGATTTTTTTGGGGTGAAGTATTTTCTTTCACAACATGACAAATATGGAAATCTGTTTTGCATGACTGCACATGTAAACCTATACCAACATAGATGTCTTTTCAATGAGGGGTCAGGGAAAAGGAAGATAGGGAATTTGGAACTTAGGTTTTTTTTTAATAAATGTAAAAATGTTTTTACATGTAATTGGAATAATATTTTTTAAATTGTTTTTTTCTCCCTTTCCACATACCCTTCACCAAGGAAAAGAAAGAGAAAACAATACCCTTATAATAAATATGCATAACTATGCAAATAAAACTCCTGCACCTGCTGTGTCCAAAAAGACATGCCTCTTTCTGCACCCTGATTCCATCACTTCTGTCAGGAGGTCAACAGCATACTTCATCATTAGTCCTTTGGCATCATGATGGATAAATAAGTAGATGGGCATTCTTACCATTTTTCAAAGTTGTTTATTTTTATATTGTTATATATACATTATTCTCTTGCTTCAACTCATTTTGTTGTGCATCTATTCATATATCTCCCAGCTTCCTCTGAAACTGTCCCTTTTACCACTTCATATGACACAATAGTATTTCACTACATTTGATTACTCTTAATTTGTTAAATTATGGCCACACCTTAGTTTTCAGTTCTTTGACACCACTTCTATTCCCACTAGCTATCATTCCATATCTCCCCTCACTTTTGCAGCTGAGCTCCTTTAGAAGGCCATTCACAGTATGTGTCTCAAATTACTTTTCTCCCTTTCTCTTAACTCTCTACAGTCTGACTTCTGACCTGATCACTCAACTAAAACTATTTCCTCCAAAATTAGCAATGATCTCTTAATTACCAAGTCAAATGATCTTTTCTCATTCCTCATGCTTCTTGGAACTCTGCAACCTTTGACATGATTAACCACCCTATTCTTCTTGATACTCTCTTCTGAGCATTGGTAACTTCGAGCTCTCCTCCTACCTGTTTCACTTCTCTTTCTTAGACTCCCTTTCTCATTCTATACCCAAGACACACCAACTAAATGTGAATGCTACAGTTCTCTCCTACATCTCCTTTTTTTTCCTCCCTCTTTACTATTTCATTTGATGACTGCATCAGTTCCCATGGATTCAGTTATCTCTAGACAGATATTTCTCAAGTTTCTTTGTCCATTCCTAATCTCTCTCTTAGCCTCTAGTGTCCCAACTCCAATTGCCTTTTAGAAATCTCAAATTAGACGGTTCATAGACATATTTAAACTCAAAATGTCAAAACCAAACTCCTCTTTTCCATCACAACCTCTTCTTTTCCAAAGGTCCTTACTATATTTAAGGTTACCACCATTTTTCCAGTGACCTAGGCTTTCAACATAGATGCCATTCCATACTCCTTACTCTTTCTTCCCACTCCACCCCACCCCATCCAATCTATTGTGAAATCCTGTTGATTTAACTTTTGCATCATCTCTTATACAACCTCTTCTACACGCAGACACTACCACCACTCTTGTACAGATCTTTTATCATCTTATACCTGGAGCAGTGGTGGTCAGTCTTCCTGCTTCACATCTCTTTACTCCAGTCTATACTCCACTTAGCTGTCAAATTAATCTTCTTTATATAATTCTGTACATGTCACTCCTTTATTCAACAGATTCCCTATCACCTTCAGGGTCAAATATGAAATCATCCATTTGGCATTCAAATTCTTCATAATCTGTCCTCCTACCTTCTCAGTGTCATTCTACCTTACTACCTCAACCCTATCTTATTTGTTCTATAATCCAATAACACTGGTTCCTTGCTATCCTACCAGGAGGCACAAATTTGAATATTTTCCCCAGCTACCCTTCATGCCTAGAGTTCTCTCCCTCTTTCTCCTCTATGTCTCCTTAATTGTTTGGATTACTTTCTGTAATCCTGGTCTCAGTTAGAATCCCACCATTTGTTCAGTTGTTTCAGGCATGTCTGACTCTTTGTGACTCCATTAGGAGTGGCTTGCCAGTTTCTTGTCCAGCTCATTTTACCGATGTAGAAATTACTTAAGTGACTTTCTCAGGATCACATAGCTAGTGTCTGAGGACAGATTTGAACTCAGGTCTTCCTG
The DNA here is from genome assembly GCF_003287225.1 of Phascolarctos cinereus. NCBI lineage: Eukaryota > Metazoa > Chordata > Mammalia > Diprotodontia > Phascolarctidae > Phascolarctos > Phascolarctos cinereus. Next base: position 304,772,088 of record NW_027555847.1, read on the forward strand.
ACTCTAGACTGGCGCTTTATCCACTATGCCACTCAGCTGCCCACTGGCGTCCTAGCACTAGTACCTTCCCTCTATTGATTACTTCCATTTTATCCTGTATTTCTATGGTTTGTACATGGTCATTTGCATAGACTGTGAACTCTGAGAGAGCAGAGGTTGTCTTTGTGTTTCTTTTTATCCTAAACACTTAGCATGATGCTTGGCACATAGACAATAATTATTCATTGAAAGGTTAACTGAGGAAAAAGAGCTGCTATGCTTTTGTATGTATGGATTATTTTCCTTTTTCTTTCATTTCTCTAGGGCATAGGTATAGTGGTATTGCTGGGTCAAATGGTATCCACCACATAATAATTTTCAGGGTCTGCTTCTAAATTTCTTTCCAAAATGGCTACTGCTCCACCAAATATGATTTAATATGTCTATTTTTCATAATCACTAATCAATCTTATGATCAGGTTAGGTAGTCTAATTACTCAATAGTTTCTCTTTGATCTGTTTTCCAGATATATACATACACACATATAAATATATGCATACACAGATATGTATATATACACATATCATTCTATATATGTACTATATACTATATAGAGACTATGCTATACAATAGACCATACTCTATACATGCTAGATAATGATATATAAAATCATATATAGAAGATTCTTTACTCTATTTTCTCAAGCTTTTGTTCCCCCCCCCATTTCTTATTTTGTCAAAGAGTCATTAATTTCTCTTTGGTTCTTTTTAATTTTCAAGCAGTCTATTATTTGGGTAATACTCCATGTCTCTTCCAGTAAGCTCTTACTTGTCTTTCCAAGTCTGCCTTCCAGGACTTTCATTTCTTTTCCAACTCCTTCATCTGTTCCTCTAATTTCACTTAAATATCATTTACTGAACACTTTTAAATATTTTAAACATTTGTTCCAGGAATTATAGTTGATTTTATGTCCAAAGCTAGATCTTTCTTTGAGGCTTTGTCCATATCTTTGGAGTTATTCTTCTCTTATGAGTTTTGTGTCTTAGGCATCACAAGCATTGAAATAACTTTATTTTTAGGTTGTTTGTTTATTTATTCATTCCTTTGTGTTTGTGTTAGTACCAGAGTTTGTGTTAGGACCAAACACTGAACACTCCTAGAAGGACATTTATTGCCCTTTATAATCTTAGATATCTTTTTTTTTTTGGGGGCGAGGTATTAAGTGCTATATTCCTCAAGAATTCCAGAGAAATTCTGAAGCAGAGGGCTGCAGACTGCTGTTGGCTCTTTGTAGTTATATTAAGGACATGATCTGATTACTGTTCACTTGTGTGAGTAGGGGTCAAGACCCTGGTTTGGGTCTAGATGTTTTATCTTCAGATTTGCCCCCCAGGTGGGTCCAATCAACATATAACTGCCCACAACCCTGTCAGTTAATGGAAATATTCAGCATTCAGTAAGAGTGTGTATACTATGAAGGCCTACCCCTATTCTGGGCTAGGGGCTAAGTCCATAATTTGCTCTGGGAGCACATTCAGTCTGAGTACTCAATTCACTTTATGTAGCTACTAAGCTACTGACACATCCTTGTTTAGTGCCCTGGGGACTGAGTCCTCCTCAATCCCCCTCCAGGAGATCCTGTCCTCCTGGTCTGGGACAAGACTGAAGAAAGGTAGAGCTTTGGGTTACTTTTGTGACTCTATTGTCTGTTCCCAGGCTGAGTTTCCAGTCTGCTCTGGGTGACTCTGCACTACTACTTGTTCAGGATTCCCTGTCTGGGTACTCAATCTCAATCCCCCCTGGGTAATTCCAACAACTAGCTTGTGCCCCAGGTGTATACGAGGCCCCAGCTTGTCTCTGTTCCACGTTTCTGGGATGGTTACTTGTTTATGGGTTGAAATTGTGCTCTTGGGCTATAAAAGAGACCTCACTGTGGTTTCTCTTTAGATTTCCAAATCGCTACTCAGTCCAGTGGTCTTCTTTGATCTTTTTTTGATTAATTATGGGAAAAGATGGACTATACTGCTTCCTCCTACTCCTCCATCTTAGTTAGTTTTTTTCCCCCAAATTCTTCTTAAAAGACCTTGACATACTTTTGCATTCTTCCTCTGTTACTTTTCTTTGCTTCCATTTTCCTCACATATTTTCTTTGGAAAAAAAAAAGAAGGGTGTGGGGGTTAGAGAGTCTCCTTCAAATCTACTTTTTTTTTTCTTTAGAGAACTTCCTCTTTTCTTTCTCATTAGATTTTTTATCTTTGTGTCTTCAGAATTTAATTCTTGAGAGATTCCTGTACCGCCTGCACTAACTTTCTGTGTAGGATTTCAGTACATATGATGTTATATTTTATTCATACAAAATATTTGAAAAATATGCTCCCAAAATATAGGGTTCTAGAATAAGCCACGATTTATAATGAAACATGAATTTTAATTTTTTCTGTGCCACTTCGGAATGCTTCAGCAGTTTTCTTCCTGTAAGGGAGACCTGAATTTCAGGATAGGTGTATTTTCAAAGAATTATTGATAGGGAATAATTGGAGGGATAAAATGATCTTTCTGGGACCAATAAAACACGTGGATTTGCTCACTAACCTTGTAGTAGTATCTTTACATTAATCCACATAAAAATATAAATCTCCATTTACTTCCAAACTAAAATCACAATAATCTAAAGGAATTCTCTAAACATTAATGAAAACTTGGCTTTTTTTTCCCTAGAAAACAAACAAGCATTGAAATTCAAGGACTGATTCTTGAAATTAGGTATATCTTGTATCCTTAGTATAGGAATCTCATATATTTTTTTCTATCAAGGCTCATATATTTGATATAAAGTCAGTATTCACTTAATGCGGAGAAATAGAGATCGGAAACACCTATATTTGTTTATTCAATGCTTATCCACATAGACAATTACATACAATCATTAGATATTATTTAATTAGCCTTCTTTATTGTCCTTAATGGACAGGATAACATGTAATAGTGTCAGACTTCATTGCTAGGTGATCTTTACACTTCTATTATACATGACCTAAATGTTAGTACAGGATAGATTTCTTGTTGCCCTTTGTGCAATTTTCTCAAATACAAAATTACTAGGAGTATAGGGTATGCAAAAAAGCCTACAATTTTGGTTTGTCTGCTCAGCAGATACGGTGCCGTTTCACACTGACTATGAGCTCTGAATGCAATTAAAGGGGAAAAATGCAAAGAAACACATTTTAGAGGGGGAAAAGAATGTTCATTTTCCTGCTGTAATGATCTGGGCTAAAATTTCCTGACTGAAAACTCCCTTTCTGTTGAATAAATGAGATGGAGAGATGGCTGTCCTTCCATGAAAGAGTTCAGAGTTGATCAGTCACATACAGGATTTAACAACCTGACATAATGATGATGATGTTTCTTTAGTTACCATAAGTAAGAGTAATAGTAAGTACAAATTTCAAGTGGACAGAGACCCTTAAAAATGTCAAAGAAAACCTTTTTATCATTATTATTTTGCCCTAGTTATCTTATGGAAATTTAGTTTATTAGGAAGAATGAAGTTATGAGCCTGACAGGTTATGGAAGTTTTGATAAAGACTATTCAGATCATTATTAGCACCATATCCTTCTTGGTGACAGGCTGCCATACTTTGAAGGGGCAAGCAGTAAACTAGATAAGCTTTTCACTATTGTGTTTGGCTTTGACAGTACAGAGAAGCATACAGCTCCTTTCTCTCTACCTAAGGGTGCAGCATGGACACCATTTGATTCTCCCTTTTGAAAAAGCAAAAGGCTGAAAATAAGCCAAAATCCCAATATTTCATTTCTCCCTGAATCTCTGCTATCATGAAGGATTAAAGAATGTCAGAGAAGAAGGAGATCTCAAAATCTAACCCTGTTATTTTACAGATGACTAAATGAGGCCCAGTAAATTAAAGCAACATGCTAAGACAGCATATTTAGTTAGTACAATAGCTAAGACCAGAACCAACATCTATAAGATGAATGGGCTGGGCTACATGGCCTCTGGATGACCTCCAGTTCTAGATCTATTATCATATGATGATAATTGTTTGTTTCCTACTCATCATAGAAATTGTTTCAGACTTTCTTTGCCCTCTTCAAGCCTCTCAGTGCCAACCCTCTTCAATCCACTTCCTGGAAGTCCTTACCCCATATTTTACAAAGAAAATAAAAATTATTTGTCAATTTGCCCTTCTCTCACAACTCCTTAACCTCATCCCTAACTCCTTTACACCTATATTTGAGGAAGAGGCAGAACTTCTCCTCAACAAACCCAAATCTTCCAAATACATGCTAGATGCCAGCTTCTTCACCACTCTTCCTTTTTTTTTCCCAGCAGATCATCCCCACTGTCATCTTATCCTTTGCTTGAGTCCTCAGTCTTTCTCTGGTTTCTTAAGCTGTGTACGACCTTCATCCTTAAAGATCCTTATTAGACCCTACTATGCTTGATAGTTACTTTATTATCTTACATATCTCTTTCCTTTGTCAGCCAAACTCTTTGGGAAAGCCACCCTTATTCAGCCTCCCATTCTCCTCCACACACTGAAGGCTTAGCTATGTTGCCTGGTTAATTTTTCTCACGTAGGAAGTTTCACCTCCTATCTTCATGTCGTTGCCCTAGCTATCCACCATTAGCAGCATACTCTGTCCTCACCTTTGTCCTCTGCCTCCTAGAATCCCTGTCTTTCTTTAAGACAGATGTCAAATGTCTCTTTTCATAGTTCCCCCACTTGTTCATACCTTTCCTCCCAAATTTGCCATGTATTTGATTTTTATATCTTACATATACCTGTACATATACATGTTGCCTCCTGATTAGAATTTAAGTTCCTTGAATGAAGGGATGGTTTTGTTTTTTTCTTTGTGTATTTAGCCCTCAGTAAAGTGCCTGGCACATAATAAGTACTTAATACATGTTTATTGATTTCTTTACTGATTGGTTTATTCTTGATCTAAAATCTAACCCAGAATAGATTCAAAGAAAACTGTTAAGATTTCTATGAAATAATATATAGTGAAGTGAATAGAACCTGTAGAACAATTTAATATTAGTAACCAGTATATTACGGATGAAGAAACTGAAGCAGGCAGTTAAGTGGCTTGTTCAGGATCACATAGCTAGTAGTGTTTGAGGCAGAATTTTAACTCAGATCTTCCTGATGTCCAGTTCACTAAGGTAAAGTGAAGCTCTCTATCAGAGGCCAGGGATGGTAGTATGGGCTCCTATGGTAGGAGGAGGAGAATTAGGACACAGCTGTCATTGAGGGGATTCATCTTGCTTGATGGTGCTAATTTTGTTACAAAGGAGAGTTGTTGTGGTATTTGTTTAATTGCTGGGGTAGAATCTGAAGGATTAACTTTACAGATGGAAGGAAGGAAAGTATGAAGGAAGGAAGGAAGATGGCAGAAACAAAACTTTTTTTTTAAATGCACAGGTTCAAAAGGAGTTATAAAAAAGTGATTTTGAAATTAACATATAGAATTATTATATTATTTTTGATGTAACCATGCCTAATATAATCTATAGCTTCACATTCTGTCCTGTGAATATAGAAATGCTCATATTTAAGGAAATTTGTCAAGTATAGACAAACAGCTATGAAAAAAAAGATGAAAGACAGAAGACTATATGAAAGCAAAAAAAAAAAAAAAGAAAGAAAAAAACACAACACCTCAGAATGAAACCAACTGATCTTGAGCCAAGACTGGAAAGAAGGCAAGAAAAACTATTCAAGCAAAAGAAGAGAAGCTAAGAAAAACTATAGCATTAATTCCCTGTGAGACTTAATATGTAATTGGTATGAACTCTGTCAGTTTTGTAACTTCCTTTTTTGCTAATTAACTACTTGCACATGGTCTAAAAATTATTTAAAAAATTCTTTAAAATGGTGAGAAGGGCTGCGTAAGGTTTAAATTTTCTTTCATAAACTTATATGGGTAGGATAGAACCCAGGTTCATAGGCAATTAATGTTGGCAGGGAAAAATCAGCATACACTACTGGGAATACAGCCCAGAGTTGTCAGAGTTGAAGAAAGGAATAAAGTACCAGTACCATATTGGTCATTAAAACAAGTACTTTAATACAAAGGGAGTTTTTCCGCCTTTCTTGGCAAATTACTGCTTATTGATGGGGAAAAGATTCTTAAGGATATTAGGACTCACAATAGCGGCCATACTCTCTTTAAATTTCAGACAATAAGAACTTGTTTCTCATCTAGTGCTAAGAAAAATGGACTGGATTACTTTTTTAAAAAAGATTATTGTTATACAATGCTATATGTGTGGCAATTTGAATTGCATTCTAAATACAATACAATCCATGTATTTAGAAGGAAATGGGATACATTTGACTACATTTTCCTCCTATGAAACAACATAGAAGTTAGCCAGCATGACAATATACATGACATTATAGAATAGGAGAATATGCTTTATTATGCTTAAAGCTTAAGACTATACTTTTTTTGGAAAACTGTGATTGTGAAAAAAAATTAACTTACCACTTTTTCACAAAATTTGCTGCGGGGGGAGCCAAGGTGGTGGAATGAAAGCGGTGACTTGCTTCAGCTTTCCCCCAAACCCTTCCAAATACTCATAAAAAATGGCTCTAAAAAAAATTCTGAAGCAGCAGAACCCAAAAAAAGACAGAGTGAAACAAATTTCCAGCCCAAGACAACCTGGATGATTGATCAGAAAGGTATATTGCACCAGACTGGGAGCACAGTGCAGCTCAGCATGGGAGTGCAGGCCGCAGCAAACATGCAGCAGGGCTCAGAGGACTGAATTGCAGGCAGCTGTGGAGGTTTCCAGACTCTTCAATTCACAAATGTCATAGACAACTTAGAAGGTCAGCGGGAAAAGTCTGTTTCTGTGGTGCTGAGAGACGAAGGTGGGGTCTCAGTTCCATTCCCCAAAAGCATGGCCCTGGGCTGGGCAGCTGCTTTCCCAGCTTCCAGCACACAGACTGAGGGGGAATCCAGTGGCTGATCAGAGAGGGAATGCAGGGATCTCTTTGTCAATGCTGAGGCAGGAATCTCTTGCTTTGCCCAGGTTTAGATCTGGGTCACAGTTCTGCACAGAGGTCCTGGGGTGAGGAGGAGTGCTGGCATGGTGGAGCTTGTAGTGGCTGTGGACAGGAGCCCCTCCTCACAGTTACAGGACAGAAAGGAGTATTTGTGGTCACAGGCCAGGAAAGGAGTAAACACCTTGCCCCTTATCAAACCACCTTGGAAGAACTGAAAATTTATATGTCCCTACAAGTATCTCTGAAAACAGCTGTACAAACCCCTAAAGCTTAGGACAGTACCTTCTCCACATTGGAAGCAGACTCTTACCTTAACAAAGAGTTTAAAACTCAAGTAATTGGCTTGGATCATGAGCAAGCAGTGCAAAAAGAGTCAGACTATATTATCTTACTTTGGTGGAAAAAAAGATGAAAATACACAACCAGAAGACTACAACAAAATCAAAGCTCCTGCATCCAAAGCCTCCAGAAAAATATGACTCAGTCCCAGGACTTGGAAGAGCTCAAAAGAGATTCTGAGAAGCAAGTAAAGGACGTAGAAGAAAAACTGGGAAGAGAAATGAGAGTGATGCAAGAAAATCTTGAAAAACAAGTCAACAGCTTGCTAAAGAAGACCCAAAAATATACTGAAGAAAATAACACCTTAAAAAAAATAGCCTAACCCAAGTGGCAAAAGAAGTCCAAAAAGCCAATGAGGAGAAAAATGCCCTATAAAGAAATATAGGCCAAGTGCAAAAGGAAGTCCAAAAGATTACTGAAGAAAATACTTCCTTAAAAATTAGAGTAGAGCAACTGGAAGCTAGTGACACTGTAAAACAAATCCAAAAGAATGAAAAATTAGAAAATAATGTGAAATACCTCATTGGAAAAACATTGGAAAAACTGACCTGGAAAAAAGATCCAGGAGAGAGAATTTAAAAATTATTGGACTATCTGAAAGCCATGATCAAAAAAATGAGCCTAGACATAATCTTTCAAGAAATTATCAAGGAAAACTGCCCTGATACATTAGAACCAGAGGGCAAAATAGAAATTGAAAGAATCCACAGATCTCCTCCTAAAAGAGATGCCCAAAGGAAAACTCCTAGAAACATTATAGCCAAATTCCAGAGTTCCCAGGTCAAGGAGAAAATATTACAAGCTGCCAAAAGGAAACAATTCAAGTACTGTGGAAACACAATCAGGATAACACAAGATGTAGCAGCTTCTACATTAAAGGACCACAGGGCATGGAATATAATATTCCAGAGGGCAAAGGTGATAGGATTACAACCAAGAATCACCTACCTGGCAAACCTGAGTATAATCCTTCAGGGGAAAAAATGGTCGTTAAGTGAAATAGAGGACTTTCAAGCATTCCTGATGAAAAGACCAGAGCTGAATGTCAAATTTGACCAAATACAAGACTCAAGTGAAACATGAAGAGGTAAACAGGAAAGAGAAATCATAAGAGACTTATTAAGATTGAACTGTTTACAATCCTGCATGGAAAGATGATATTTATAACTCATGAGACTTTTGTCAGCATTAGAGTTGTTGGAGGAAAAAAATTATATGTATGTATAGGTAGATAGATAGAAGGCACAGGGTGAGTTGAAGATTAAGGGCTCATATCTGGAAAATAAAATTAAGGAATAAGGGAGGATTATACTCAGAAAAGAAGAAAGGGAGAGGTAGAATGGGGTAAATTATTTCACAAAAAAAACAGAAAAGTCTCTTACAGTGGAGGGGAAATGAGGGAAGGTGAGAGGGAATGAGTGAGTGAATCTTATTCTCATGGGATTTGGCTTAAGGAGGGAATAACATACACATTCAGTTGGGTATGGAAATCTGTCTTACCCTACAGGAAAATAGGGGGAGAAGGGGACAAGAGAGCAGGGGGATGATAGAGAGGAGGGTAGATTGGCAAAGGGTATAATCAGAAGTAAATACTTCTGAGGAGGGACAGGGTTGTACAGCCTATATTGAGTTGCTTGCATTTCCAGTGAGGGCGGGTGAGGAGGGAGGAAGAGAGAAAATTTGAAACCTAAAATTTTAAAAACATACGTTTAAAAAAAATGTTTTCACATGCTACTGTGAAATAAGAAATACAGGGAATGGGGTACAGAAGTCTATCCTGCCCTACAGGAAAATAGAAGGTGAAGGGGATAGGAGAAGGAGGGGAGAGATAGAAGAGAAGGCAGACTAGGGGAAGGGATACTCAGAATGTATGCCATGTTGGGGTGGGGGGAGGGGTGAGATGGGGTGAAAATTTGGAACTCAGAAACTTGTGGAAGTGAATGTTGAAAACTAAAAATAAATAAATTTATAAAAAAAATTTGTGCAGATTGTACATATAAATAAAGATGGATTTGTAATAATTTGTAGTTTGAAACTTTTACGGATCTACTAACTCGTAGAAGTGGGCTTTCTCTACATTAATGAAGATTATAACTTCTCCATAACTTTTAAATTAGTGTGGTCCTTTTCCATGGCCTTCTTGTCAGTGATCTTTCACAAAGATTTTTACAATGATAGCCTTTATCTAATTATTTTATTATCTTTGTCTACCAGTCAAATACTTAAGCTATGATTTGTCTTTTCTCCTTCATTCTAACACATGACTGGTGTAGTTGCTATTCTAATTACCTGCAGCAAGCATGTGTGAAATGTGCAAGATGTTTGCCCTTTTTGTCCTTACTTTGTGCTCTTTGTGAGGAGTTAGGGAAAAAAGGAGGAAGACGGGAGGGAGAGGGGAATGGCATATGTAATAAGGGGCAAGAGACTCCATTTCTCAGAATGCTTTGACATGCCTGACCAAAAAAGTGTCAAGAAAGGGTGTCTTGGAGAGTAAAGAGCCAAGGTGAAAGAGAGAAGAGAAAGAACTCAAGTGACAGAGAGCTTCTGAGTTTCTTCCTGAGCTTGGATGCAAAAGGCCTTACTAAGTGTGATGCTGTGGAGGTATATACCTCAGCTGGTAGCAGGAAGAGAAACAGTGATGGGTGATAACAACCAAGGCAGAGAACAGGGTTATGTTACCAAAAAGGTCAAAGGTTCATTTCTGCCCCAGGTTTAATGATCACAGAGCACAGTTCCACAGGTTTCTATGAGGCAGCCAAACAGCACCATAGTGCACACAGTACAGGGCCTGGAGTCAGACCTTAGTTCAAATTCAATCTCAGACTACTACTAACTATGTAACACTGGGCAAAGCACTTAACATCTGTCTCACTTTACACATCTGTAAAATTGGGTTTATAATAACAACTACTTCCTAGGGTTATCATAAGAATCAAATAAGATAAGTGTAAGGTGCTTAGCACAGTGTCAGGCATATACTAAGTACTATTTAAATGTTATTTCTGCTGCTGCTGTTGCTGTCACTGTTGTTGTTTTTTTTCTTTATCTTATTGGCATCATTAGTTTTCAGGGACTGGGAGAAAGGGGAGTTCTGAGGGAAGAGGAGTGAGAAACGCCACTCCTCTTAAGGTAAGATATAGTGCGTTCTCCGAGAAGTTTCCCATTAATATAGTAACAATTATTTTGTTCAAAGAGGCTTGGAAGTTTGCAGGGTATAGAGTCCTTTGCCCTGTGTCACTGTGGGTATTTCTGTGATAGTTCACCCCTGTACACTTTTAGGTTTTCTTTTGTTTTTTTAATTTTATTAATTTATTTTGTATTATCAACAATCACTTCCATATGCTTTTGAGTTGAAAATTTTTCTCCCCCTTCCACCCCCCACCCTCCTAAAGATGGCGCACAATCTGATATAGGCTTTACATTTACATACCCATTAAACATATTTTCACATTAGTGAAGTTGTAAGTAAAAATTAAAACCAATAGGAGGAACCATCATAATGATGAAACAAAACTCAACAGAAGGTTAAAAATAACTGATAGCGATTTGACTTCCACAGTTCTTTCTTTGGATGTAGACAGCATTTTCCATCCCGAGGCCTCTGGAGATGTCTTAGATCCTCATAATGCTGAGAAGGGTTCAGTTTAACAATCTTAGCCATTGTGTAACATGGCTGTTATTGTGTACAAAGTCGTCTTGGTTCTGCTCACTTCACTCAGCATCAGACCATATAAGTCTTTCCAGGTTTTTCTGAAGTCAGCCTGTTCATCATTTCTTATAGCACAATAGTATTCCATTACATTCATATACCACAACTTGCTCAGCCATTCCCCAATTGATGGGCATCCTCTCAATTTCCAATTCTTTGCCACCACAAAAAGAGCTGCTATGAATATTTTTGTACATGTGGGTCCTTTTCCCATTTGTTTGATCTCTTTGGGATATAGCCCTAGAAGTGCTATTGCTGGATCAAAGGGTATGCACATTTTTGTAGCCCTTTGGGCATAGTTCCAAATTGTTCTCCAAAATGGTTGGATCATTTCACAACTCCACCAACAATGTATTAGTGTTCCAATTTTCCCACATCTTCTCCAACATTTATCATTTTCCTGTTTTGTCATGTTGGCCAATCTGATAGGTGTGATGTGGTACCTCAGAGTTGTTTTGATTTGCATTTCTCTAATCAATAACGATTTAGAGCATTTTTTCATATGACTATAGATGGCTTTAATTTCTTCATCTGAGAACTGTCTGTTCATATCCTTTGACCATTTATCAATTGGGGAATGGCTTGTGTTCTTATAAATTTGTCTTAATTCTCTATATATTTTAGAAATGAGGCCTTTATCAGAGAGACTGGTTGTAAAAATTCTTTCCCAATTTTCTACCTTCCTTCTAATCTTAGTTGCATTGGCTTTGTTTGTGCAAAAACTTTTCAATTTAATGTAATCAAAATTATCCATTTTGCTTTTCATAATGTTCTCTATCTCCTGTTTGGTCATGAATTCTTCTGTTCTCCATAGATCTGATAGGTAAACTATTCCTTGTTCTCCCAGTTTACTTATGGTATCAGCCTTTATATCTAAGTCATGAACCCATTTTGACTTTATTTTGGTATATGGTGTGAGATTTGGGTCTATGCCTAGTTTCTGCCATACTCTTTTCCAGTTTTCCCAGCAGTTTTTTTCAAAGAGTGGGTTCTTATCCCAGAAGCTGGGGTCTTTGGGTTTATCAAATAATAGATTACTATAGTCATTGACTACTGTGTCTTGCATATTTAACCTATTCCACTGATCCACCTCCCTATTTCTTAGCCAGTACCAAGCAGTTTTGATGATTGCTGCTTTATAATACAATTTAAGATCTGGAATTGCTAGGCCACCTTCCCCTGCATTTCTTTTCATTAGTTCCTTTGATATTCTGGACCTTTTGTTTTTCCAAATGAATCTTGTTATTATTTTTTCTAACTCTATAAAATAATTTCTTGGTAGTTTGATTGGTATGGCACTGAATAAGTAAATTAACTTTAGGATTGTCATTTTTATTATATTAGCTCGGCCTACCCATGAGCAACTGATGTTTTTCCAATTATTTAGATCTGATTTTATTTGTGTGAAAAGTGTTTTGTAATTGTGTTCATAGAGTTCCTGGGTTTGTTTCAGGAGGTAGACTCCTAAATATTTTATAATGTCTACAGTAAGTTTAAATGGGATTTCTTTTTCTATCTCTTGCTATTGGGCTTTGTTGGTAATATATAGAAATGCTGATGTTGTTTATTAAAGTTGTTTATTATTTCAAGTAGTTTTTTACTTGATTCTCTAGGATTCTCTAAGTGTATCATTATGTCATCTGCAAAGAGTAATAGCTTTGTTTCTTCTTTGCCTATTCTAACACCTTCAATTTCTTTTTCTTCTCTTATTGCTAAAGCTAAGGTTTCCAGTACAATATTGAATAACAGTGGTGATAATGGACATCCTTGTTTCACCCCTGATCTTATTGGAAATGCTTCTAGCCTGTCCCCATTACATATAATGCTTGCTGAAGGTTTTAGATAATGCTATTTATTATTTTAAGGAAGACTCCATTTATACCTATGCTTTCTAGTGTTTTTAATAGGAATGGGTGTTGTATTTTATCAAAAGCTTTTTTCTGCATCTATTGTGATGATCATGTGGTTTTGCTTGGTTTTGGTGTTGATATGCACAATTATGCCGATAGTTTTCCTAATATTGAACCAACCTTGCATTCCTGGTATAAATCCTACTTGGTCATGGTGTATTGTTCTTGTGATAAGTTGCTGCAATCTACTTGCTAGTATTTTGTTTAAAATTTTTGCATCTATATTCATTAGAGAAATTAGTCTATAATATTCTTTCTCTATTTAGACCCTTCCTGGTTTAGGTATCAACACCATATTTGCGTCATAAAAAGAATTTGGTAAGACTCCTTCTGCACCCATTTTCCCAAATAGTCTATATAGTATTATAATTAATTGTTCTTTAAATGTTTGATAGAATTAGCATGTAAATCCATCTGGCCCTGGAGATTTTTTCCTAGGGAGTTCATCAATGACTTGTTCAATTTCTTTTTCAGAGACGGGGTTATCTAACTATTTTACTTCCTTTTCTGTTAATCTGGGCAATTTATATTTTTGTAAATATGTATCCATTTCACTAAGGTTGTCAAATTTGTTAGCATGTAGTTGGGCAAAATAATGCCTAATTATTATTTTAATTTCCTCTTCCTTGGTGGTAGCTTCCCCCTTTTCATTCTTGATACTAGTAATTTGGTTCTCTTCTTTCTTTTTTTAATTAAATTAACCAAAGGCTTATCTATTTTATTGTTTTTTTCATAAAACCAGCTCTTAGTTTTATTTATTAGTTAATTCAATAGTTTTCTTTATTCAATAGTTTTCTTAATTTCAATTTTATTAATTTTTCCTTTGGTTTTTGATATTTCTAATTTGGTGCTTAGTTGAGGATTTTTAATTTGTTCTTTTTCTAGTTTTTTTAATTTCATGCCCAATTCATTAATCTCCTCTTTTTCTATTTTATTTATGTAAGCATTTAGAGATATAAAACTTCCCCTAAGAACTGCTTTCACTGCATCCCATAAGTTTTGGTATGTTGTCTCATTATTGTCATTCTCTTGAATGAAATTATTGGTTGTTTCTATGATTTGTTGTTTGACCCAATCATTTTTTAGGATTAGATTATTTAGTTTCCAATTATTTTTTAGTCTATCTTTCCATGGCCCTTTATTACATATAATTTTTATTGCATCATGATCTGAAAAGGATGCATTTAATATTTCTGCCTTTCTGCATTGGATTGTGAGGTTTTTATGCCCTAGTACATGGTCAATTTTTGTGTATGTGCCATGTACTGCTGAGAAAAAAGTATATTCCTTTCTATCCGCATTCTGTTTTCTCCAGAGGTCTATCATACCTATGTTTTCTAATGTTCTTTTCACCTCCTTAACTTCTTTCTTGTTTATTTTGTGGTTAGACTTATCTAATGCCGAGAGGGGGAGGTTCAGGTCCCCCACTAGCATAGTTTTGCTGTCTATTTCTTCCTGTAACTCCCTGAACTTCTCCTGTAAGAATTTGGATGCTATATCATTTGTTGCATATATGTTTAATAATGATATTACTTCATTGTCTATGGTGCCTTTTAGCAGGATGTAGTTTCCTTCCTTATCTCTTTTGATTAGATCTATTTTTGCTTTTGCTTTGTCTGAGATCAGGATTGCTACCCCTGGTTTTTTCACTTCAGCTGACACATAATATATTCTGCTCCAGTCTTTTACCTTTACCCTCTACATGTTTCCTGTAAACAACATATTGTAGGATTATGTTTTTTAATCCATTCTGCAATCTGTTTCCGTTTTATGGGACAGTTCATCCCATTCACATTCACAGTTATGATTACTATCTGTGTCTTTTTCTCCATCCTTTTTTCCCCCTATTTATGCTTTTCTTTCTCCTTTTTCCTTTCCCCCTTCACTAGTGTTTTGCTTTTGACCATCACCTCCCTCAGTCCCTCCCCCTTTTATTATCCCTTTCCCTTTTCTTCCCCTTTAGTCTTACTGCTTCTTCCCTCCCTTCTTTCCCCCCTCCCTTTTCTTTCCCCTTTTCCCTCCTACTGCCTATAGGGCAAGTTAGATTTCTATACCTAACTGATTATATTATGCCCTTCTTGAGCCAAATCTGATGAGAGTAAGGTTCAAACAATGCTCCCCCCCCCTTCTTTCCCTCTGCTGTAATAGGATTTTGTGTCTTTTCCTGTAATGTAATTTACCCTTGTCTGCCTCCTCCTTTCTCAGTACATTTTCTAAGATCAGATTGATCCACTTATTTGGATCCATTTAACCCACTTGATTAGATTTTTTTTTATCATTACATCAAAGTCAACTAATATCCACCCTCTTTATGTATACTCCTTTAACAAGGTGTAATAACAATACAGTTCTCAAGGGTTGCAAGTCTCATATTCCCTTGTAGGGGTTTAAACAGCCCCCCCTTATTAACAACATAGTATCCTTCTGTCCCATTTACCTTTTTAAGTCCTTCTTGAGTCCTGTACTTGAAGATCAAATTTTTTGTTGAGCTCTGGTCTTTTTATCAGGAAAGTTTGGAAGTCTCCTATTTCGTTGAATATCCACCTCCTCCCTTGAAAAATGATGCTCATTTTTGCTGGGTAATTGATCCTTGGCTGCATTCCAAGCTCCTTTGCCTTAGGAATATCATGTTCCATGCCCTGCGGTCTTTTAATGTAGAAGCTGCAAGGTCCTGTGTAATCCTGACTGTGGTTCCATGATATTTAAATTTTCTTTCTGGCTGCTTGCAGCACCTTCTCTTTCATCTGGTAATTTTGGAATTTTGCTATTATATTCTTGGCTTGTCAATTTGGGATCTCTTTCAGGTGGTGATCGGTGGATTCTTTCTATGGTTATTTTCCTTTCTGGTTCTAGGACTTCTGGGCAGTTTTCCTTTATGGTTTCCTGAAAGATACTGTCCAGGCTCTTTTTTTCATTATGATTTTCAGGTAGTCCAATAATTTTTAAATTGTCTCTCCTGAGTCATTTTCCAGGTCGGTTGTTTTACTGATGAGGTATTTTACATTTTCATCTATTTTTTCATTTTTTTGTTTCTGTTTGACTGATTCTTGCTCTCTCATAGAGACATTAGTTTCCATTTGTCCAATTCTAGTTTTTAACAGATTGTTTTCTTTTAGTTTTTGTACTTCCTTCTTCAACTGGCCAATTGTGTTTTTTAGGGACTTGTTTCTTCAGTGTACTCTTCTGTTAGTTTTTGTCCTTCCTTCTTCAATTGGCCAATTGTGTTTTTTAGGGACTTGTTTTCTTCAGTGTATTTTTTTTCCAATTGGCCAATTGTATTTTTGAAGGACTCTTCTACCTCTCTCATTTGACTATTAAAATCCTTCTTGAGCTCTTCTAAGAAGGCTTTTTGGGCTTCAGACCAGTTCATATTCCCTTTTGTTGTTGCAGATGTGGGTTGTTGACAATGTTGTCCTCTTCAGAATTTCTGTCTTGATCTTCACTCTTCTCATAATATGAATCTATGGTACGTTTCTTTTTACTCTTGGTGTTTCTTTATTCCCTGGCCTTTAAAGAGATTGAGCTCTCCTGCTGGGGAACAGAGTACTGACTCAAGCTTCTTGTTTTAGGAGCCTAGGTCTTTGTCACTGGCTTTGCTTGCTGGGGCCTCTTATGCTGGCAATTGGAGGCTGTAGGTTTCTGACAGCTGACCTCGTGTTGGGCTGGAATGAGCAAGGCTGGAACTTTCAGGCAATTCTAGGTTGCCTGCTTTTCCTTTCCTTTAACTTTCTTTAGCTCCTTTTAGATGGGTGCTGCAGTGTGTTTATCTGCCTAGGGCCCCCTACAGTGTTGTCTCCCTCTTTTCTGCTAATGCCCTGGGAGATTCCTTTGTGGTAGAGTGCCCGAGGCACCTGGTGGTTTTCGGAGCTGGTTTCCACCGGTTTCCCTGCCCTCACTGAGGCACATGGAGGTCCAGGTATTGGTGTTTGCCTGCTCTACCACCTGGGCTTCAGGATTTCTTCACAGTTGGAGGCTGCAGGGTTCCGATAGCTCACCTTGTGTTGGGTTGGAATCAGCAAGGTCAGGGCTTTAGGAAGGCTTTAGCTTGTTTTCTTCACCTCCTTTCTGATGAATGCCACAGGGTACTTATTCGCCTGGGGCCCCTTGTAGTTCTGCGCCCCTTATTTTTGCTGAGGCACGGGGAGACAGGTTTGCTGGGCTGCTGCATTGCTCCCCATCTTTCTTCTAGTTCAGGTGGTCCAGGGTTTTTTTCTGTGGTGATATTTTCTGGGTTTTCAGAGGTTGATAGGGGCAAGTGAGAGCGACTACCTTTTCACTCCGCCATCCTGGCTCCCTGAAACAGCGATTCCCACTTTTACATTTTCTTATAAAAAATCTGGACTGAAAATGAAGTCAGCCAATTATCATTTTAGATGACTTACTTATTTATATATTCTGTTGCTTGTTTGGTTGTTGTTGTTTTCTTTGTGCTGTGAGCTTCTGTGGTATTTCTATAATTACGTGACAAAAATTGTGGTGCAATGTGACATATCATGTAGAGCTATGTATATGAAATTTATCCAGTTTATAATAAATATATTTTCTTTGCAAAGGCACAATTGAGGTGCATCCCAGAGACAATATGTGTATCTATCTATCTATCTATCTATCTATCTATCTATCTATCTATCTATCTATCTATCTAAATATATATATGTATATATATGTATATATATATATATATGTATATATATAATATATAAAATATATAAAAAATAAATAAATTTCACCAAGCTACTGGTACCTTCTCTTTTCATTACTGTGAGGAACATATGTTCCATATTTAAAACTGATTAGAAATAGCAGTGTGTTGATAGGAGGAAAACTAAATGTGCTAACTTCTAGAAGAGAAATGGAAATAAGCTAATCTAATTTTTCCAGAGAGATTATATGGGGGGACATTAATGTCACAGAATATTGTGGGGAGCTGGGGGAGAGAGTGTCAGAAAATAGTGTTCTATAGAAGTTGTATAGAACAGTTTCCTCACAAAATCCCTGTGAGAGTTAGACAGTTCAAGAATTCCTATCCCCATCTTACAGATAAGGAAATTTGCCTACTTTCATATTGCTAGTAAATTGGAGTGCCAGAATTTGAACTTAGGACTTCTGAGATGAAAGCTATGCCACTTTCCACTAATTCACACTATCTGCCTCTTTCAGGAAAAGGTTATTTCAGACATGGAAGGAAAGTCAGAGAATCAATGGTAGAGGAAAAAAGCATAATGAAATAACATGAAAAACATTAATAAATGCTAAATTAACATGAAAAAGTATGAGAATGTAATTAGGAAAGAACATCAGAAATACATGGCTATAAGAAATAAGAATAAAGCTAAATCAAAGGTTGAATTTCACATGATTGGAAAATTTCTTATTTAATCTGTTATTATTTAGGTAAATTGTCCAATTTTGAAAAGACAGTGTGCCAGTATG
This sequence comes from Phascolarctos cinereus, assembly GCF_003287225.1. Taxonomy (NCBI): domain Eukaryota; kingdom Metazoa; phylum Chordata; class Mammalia; order Diprotodontia; family Phascolarctidae; genus Phascolarctos; species Phascolarctos cinereus. The sequence continues at coordinate 304,790,500 of NW_027555847.1, forward strand.
AGGCATGTACCACAATGTAAATAATATTGAACATTACTGAAATAATGAAGAATGTCACCTTCCCTCAGACAGAGAAAGGTATTTGACTTTGAGTGCAAATTGAGCAAGTATTTTTTGGTTATCAGTCAAATCAATCAAAAAACATTTATTAAGCTCCTATGTGCCAATAAGGCAATCTTTTTCACTTGGCCATGCGTATTTTTTACAAAGGTGTTTATTTTTTTTCCTAATGAGGGGAAGTGGGAAAGAGGAAAAAATATGTTTTTCTTAATTCAAAACTTAACTTGTTTAGCATTTTAAAAAAGAAATTGAAGGGTCTTACTCTGTAAAAACATTACCATAGAAAGTACTATTTCTTTAATACATGTGAAAATATTGATAACTCAGAACAAAGTTCACTGGATGATGTAAAAAGTTGAGTTCCCAATTTTCAAAGAAATATTCACAACTGAAATGTAAATCACTTTAATTTACAAAATTTTTCTCCATTAAATTGTGCAAAGGTTAGAACTTAAAAATTATTAGCTCCATTTTACAGATGAGAAAATCAAGGCTGCAGAATGGAAGTGACTCACTCACCAGTCTGGAACACAGATAGCAAGCAAGCACTCTTACCTAGGTCTTCAGACTCTAAGACCAAATGTTGGTTCTACTAAACTATCTTGTTTCTCATTAAATACAAAACAGTCAGTTTCACATGCAGAATTCCAATTATTAAACTTTTTTTAAATGGCCATTATCATTATATTTAAGAGTGAAGAAATTTTTTGTCACCTTACCATTTAAAAAAAAATTTAAAATAAAAAAAATAAAAAGTTACAATTTGCTGAGAAAATATTTTTCATATAACCTTTCTTTTCTAAGTATGTTAAGGATATAAAGCATCCAATTTTTATTGTTTCACACAACTAAAGTAAATAGCAATTCTGATATCTAAAGTTTCAAGTCTAAATTGTGAAGGCATCTTATTTCTATATGAATACTGCATTATCACTTCTCTCCAAACAAATGATCTCTTGAATCTCTTATTGACTAGTATTTTCCTCTTCACAAATAATGACATCAACACACATTCATATCTTACCATCTGCCTTTAAAGTAAATAAATACTCAGGCATTTCATTGGGGAGCAAAACCTTAACTTCAGGGTAAGAAAGAGAGAGCTCAGCAGATTTCTTTAATTTTACTTTTCACTGTCTAAATCTTTTCACTACTCCTTACCCTTCTCAGTTCTATTCATTGTTCCCACACAAGCTTCAGCTAGACTTTCAACTTCTTTATGATGTTGCAGATGTAACCCAGGGAATTAATTTAATTGGTTATAATAAAATTTCACATTAGGTAAAATAATGTTGCAAGAGCAGATGGAGACAATGTTATAAATGGACCATGGCTAAGTAATACTCAGGTTTGGGTGTGGTTTGATTGTATTGTGAAATGATGCTGATCACAGCAGTTTCATATATGCTTTATATAATTGTAGACCAGTTGAGGTACCTTCTGGAGTAGCTCTAATACTTTCAGATAGGCTGTGCCGTACTTTTAGATATATAACTTGGACTGTAAGCCGTCATCATCTAAAGTATCTGTTGCATTCCTGCCTTGTCATCACACTATTTTAGTCACTCTACAAAAAGCTCTACAGATATAGGTCTCTGTTCTCTAAGAGCTAATGATCTAAAATGTTTTCTGGCACACACGGGAGAATTGGAATTAATATTTTATAATGAGATGTGCATGGCCTAACATATAGTTTCTAAAAACTGCTACACTCTTCATACTGAGTAGAAAGTGATTTATTCTCTCAGTTTACAAGAGGCACAAGCTTGAATTTAACTGCTGGTGGTTTTGATTGGGAAGGCCTGAAAGTAAAATTACATGTTAGGAGATCAGTTCCTGAATACAAATAGAATATGGCTTTCTCGTTAAAAGTCAACTCTGATTATTGTAAGCTTGGTTATATATTCAGAAGTCCTGCAAGATAAAACATGAATCTATATTTCTTTGTTAGGATGAGTCTTTAATATTTAAGTATAAAAATGCTTAAAGGCTGAATCTTCTATGCTCCTATGCAAATTTTTCAGTATTTGAGTTTTGTTACAATATGTGGTACATTTTTTCTTTTCTTTGACTTCAGGTTGTAGGTTGTAGAATCATCTAATTTTACAAATGACAGATTTCATGCGAACTTAGATGTGAAGTATGTAATAAGAGAAAACAGAATGCTTCAGAACTTTGTCTTCAATTATGAATTTGTATTAAAAGATTAATTATTAATATAGGCATTTCATCCTCCTATTCAACCTGTCTAGGAAGAAAGTATTTGTTTATTTCAAGAAATATGATAGTTTGAAGCTATTGGGTTGTATTTTTAATAATATGTTTTAAAAATATTTTGGTAAACAGAAAGCAGGTAAATATTTAAAAAAAAATTATGAAGCATTTCCTGTTTTTGGAACATTGTGCTACGTAGGGAAAAGTAAAATAAGCTATGGTCCATGTCCTCATGAAGTCCAGTAGGTGGCTAAAACAAAAACACAGGTAGCTACTATATAATGCATTCAATTTAATTCAAAAGACACTTATTAAGTACCTGCTATTTTCAAAGCTCTGGGCAGCTATCTACTGTGTACCTTGCTGCTTAAACATCTTCTACAGCTTTTCTTAGAGAAGGAAAAGTCCTTCAAAGACCACCTAACAATTCTTTGAAACGTATCTGTCAGATACTGTCAGGTTGCATTGCCACAGCGCTACGTTGCAGCCCAAGTCACTTCCTCCACTCTGTATCGTGTGTTTTTAACTTCTCTCACAGTAACCATTTCTTGTGTATGTATTATTCTTTGATGACCTCTGACCTCTCCTGTCTTCATGCAATTGGCTTACCTCTTGGCTCTTCATATATTATTGTGAATTGGGGAATGTTCCTAGTGTATTTCAACAGCTTCTGACCTGTGAACCTGATGGTGCTGGGCAGTTGCAAATACACAAGCTATTAACAGAAATCCTCCACCTATATGAGCAAAGACTTAAAAGTGAAAGGTCATCTTAGAGATTATCTAGTCCATCACCCTCATTTTACCGATGAGGAAACTGAGGCCAAAAGGCACAAGACCGGACAGGTAAGTAATAAATAACAGAGGTAGGATTAATCTTAGGGCTTCTCATTTTAAATCTAGTTATTTTTCCTCTGTACCCTATTATTTCCCATTAGCTGTTTTCCATTGCTCTTGTGTGGGGCTTGACTGCAATAGCCTTTTAATATCTGTTCCTACTGTTCTATTAACCTCTTGATTCCTGAGCTGCCTTATGATTTGACAGATTTGAAAAGAAGCAATAGTTTTGAGCAACATTGTAAACGAAAGGGTGGGGAATGCGAGAGGAGTTACTTAGCAATTGGTTAGATTTGGGAGGTGAAGAACGGAATGGCTAGTTGGCACTATGAATCTGGGGTTAGAAAGAACTGAATTCAAATCTGGCTTCAGACATTTACCAACTACTTGATCCTGGGCAAGTCACTCCTCATCTGTAAAATAAAAAAAAATACCACATACCTTCCAGGGCTGTTGTAAATATTAAGTGAGATAATATTTATAAAGAGCTTTGTAAACATTAAAACAGTATAAAAGGCTAGGTATTATTATAATTCTTGTTATTAGTTCAAGATGACGTAGGCTACCATCTGGGAGACTGAAGGTTGATGCTATTAACAGAAAAGGGAAACCAGAAAGAGGATTCCAGTTTTTTCCAGAACTTTTATTGTTTTGTGAGAGAATATAGAGTTTTGTTTACACATGTTAGAGATTTGGATAGGACATTTAGCAGGAAGTCAGAATTCTGAGACTATGTATGGGAGATTTAGGCTAGAAGTCATCCTGGATAGTGGTGATAGTTGAAAGAAACACTGGAAATGCAGTAAGATGTTAGTTCAAATCCAAGCTTTGTGTCTTAATTCTTTGTGTGACTTTGAATCTCCACAGTTTTCTCATGTGTAAAACAAGAGACCTGAGTAAATGAAAAGTCATTTAAGGGAAATAAAACTCTAAGTAATTGCAAAATCAACAATGATCCCAACGAACGGATTGTGAAATACGCCTTATTGAGTAGAGAGATGGGGAACTGTCCGGACAGAATTTTACATGCACTTTGAGGAACAAGCACTGTATCAGTTGTTTTTGCTTAACTGTTTTTCTTTGACACCATTGAAGGTTTAATTCTGGGGAGCTGCAAATGAAGCACTGTATCCAAAACTATGATATAAAAAACAAAAGGCATTAATACAGCTTTCTTTTTCTTTATGAAGCAGTTAGCAGGATGACCTCTAAGGTCTATTCTAGTACTAAAGCCTGAATTGACCATGAAATAAAGTACATAGAAAGGCAAAGAGAAGATACCCAAGAAAAATTCCTTTAAGAGCATCAATATTTACTATTTAATAAAGCATTGGTGAACTGAACTGTCAATAATTTCAACAATAACTTCATATCAAAGCTGTTTGTCTATGCCTTGAATTCTGGTCATCCTCAAAACACATAGTGGCTGTAGATATGTATGTGTTTTTTTTTACACACACACACACACACACACACACACACACGTTTATACACATATGCATTATATATTACATATAATGCATTAAACCAATATAAACTAGTAACAAAACTCTTAAATTTAAAAAATGGATCCCACAATCCAAACTAAGATCTTTTGCTCCAAATAAGCATCTCCCATTCCACTTCAGCCCCTCCCCACACACACCATCATTTAGCAAAGTGCCTAGAACATAGTAGGCACATAATGAGTACTTGTTGGTTGATTGATTGACATACAAGCACATTCATAGCAGCCCAGAAATAATGTGACTGAAATAGACCCTTAGAACAGATTCTGCTTAGGATTAACTATAAATATGGTTAGCTTCTGGTTCTTTCCATTCTGAGAAAAAAGAAGATTAGCAAGAGAGTGAGGCCAACTTTAACTGTTCTCAGTCTTTATAGCAGCTCATATCTAGAAACCAAATTGCATAGGCTAGATGTAGATGGGTGAACTTGTCACTTTCTCTCTTACTCTTCCTAGCAGTATTATTTTGCCCCCAGCCTTAACCATTACTTAACTTAGGATCCCAAAAAAGGACAGTAAGAAACATTTTGCAAATACAGATACTATATACGTAATTTGGGCTTTATGCTTCAATTACAACGTTAATCTAAATTTGCTTTGTAACTGCTATATTCTCCCTCCTTTAATTGGGAAAACTATTCTGTATTTTGTTTCTCTTATTCGGGGGAGAAAGGGTCAATAATCAGCTTTCCTTCCCATAATTATATACTATAGATTAAATCAAATTGATATGGGCAGGAAATCAGAGCCTTCTCAAGTACACAAATGTAATTTAAATCATATTAATTTTGTGGCAGCCCTAAAATTTCAAGATTGAAATAAGTACCTTTAAACACTCCAAACTGTTGTCTTCTGTTACATCTATTTGCTATAAAATTCAATCTAAATAAAACAAAAGTATTGATTTTTGCCTATATGATTCTGATTAGTTGTTAAAAGTTTATGACGATGAATTATTTCTGTATTCAATGGTCTATGAATTCAGAAAATTTTCTTCCTTTGTTGCTGGCAAATGTCCTTGAAACACTTTCATTTATTTCACTAAGATCTTCCATTACTAACTGGTGCCTTAATCACTTTCAATTATTTTTAATGTGATAAGCTTCTATATTGTTGAGTTCTTCACATTGTATTTTTTAACTGAGTTAAATAACTTAAAGAAACATTAATGACAACAGGCCTAAACCTACAGAAGCAAAGGCACTCAGGTGAAATTTAGTGCAAGGGTTTTAGTTTGTCATGTTTCTTCTTTTTGTGAAAAGGAAGGAAGGGAAGGAGGGAGGGTGTGAAGATGGAATGAAGGAAGGAAGGAAGGAAGGGAGGAAGGAAGGAAGGAAGGAAGGAAGGAAGGAAGGAAGGGAGAGAGGGAGGGAGAAAAAAAGAAGGAAGGAAGAAGAGAAGGAAGGAAGGAGGGAGGGAGGAAATCTTACTAAAGAAGAGTCTATCAGGATTTTTCATTTTAATTCTGAATTACTTTGTTCAGTTTGAATCAGCTTCCTAATGAATACAAATGTTTAGCATTTATATAGCACTTTCTGTCTTGAAATCACTTTACAAAGTTACCTAATTAATCTTCACAGCACCCTTGTGAGATGGATAAGTATTATTATCCCCATTTTACACATAAAGAAACAGATATTCATAGAGGTTAAGTGCTACTCAATCCACACAGCCTATTAAGGTGATAGCAATATGAGGATTCAAACTGCTATGTTGCTGAACACAAAACTTGAATTACTTAGTCATACTCTCTTAATCTTACATATAATTTTAAATCAAGAAACATGTACTGTGTGCTGCCCTGTGCTCCATAAGGTAGAACATAAAAAACAAAATATGAAGTCTGCCTCCAAGGAGTTAAAATCTCATATATTTTATCCATACTAGCCACAAATACTGAAGAATAGTATAAAACCCAGGACCCCAAAAAAACTGTGGACTCATATAGACCTAAGATATACCTCAGAAACTTCTCAATAATTCTTTTGGACTTGTTGCCCCAACTCAGTATTTTCCCTGGGAATATAACCTCATTGAATTCAAGTTGGAAGGGACCAAGCAAACCATCCTAATTTTATAGATGACAAAACTAGGAACGTAAGATGTCAAGAGAATTGATCAAGATACATTGGCAAATTTTGTCAAGTTGAACTATTCAGTGACAAAAATGGAATTTGAATGCAGTTCTTCTGACTTCAAATCCACTGCTCTATTGACTGTACCATAGGTCATGTCAGCTCATTTCTAGCTCTCATTTAGGTATTCTCAGTTTCTTTGTGAGCACCAAGACAAGAAGGAATAAATAAAGAATGATGTAATTATATGAAACCTAGGAAACAGAATCAATAGATAATCAAGAATTCTTTCCTATATGGTGAGCTCTTCTGTCTCCTATGGTTATGCAGTTGATCCACACTTCCAGTGCTAATTGAATCTGAACTACCACCATGAAGGAAAAGAATTTACAGTTGTTAAGGAGTCCCCTTTGATGACTTCTATAAAGTTATCCACTAATAGTATAGCAACCTAGATAGGTCTCTTTGAAAAGCAGGAGAATAACTAGAGGTCATTACAGAGTGAACTCCCCTCCCCTCAACTTAAAGAGACCACATGAATCATAATTCAAAGGAAAGGCAAAGTAGGTGTTTATTTCTCCCCATTGTGAATCTATGTTGCCTGGATTTCTGGTCATCATAGGCATACGAGACTCAAACTTGGCTAGGGAGGATATGAGTTCATAGCTGGTATAAATTATGTGCCTTTTAAATTTCTGTAAACTAGAGTAAACGCCCAAGTCCCATACTCTAGTTAAAGCTCGGCTCATGCTTCTTCCTATTCAAATTTCCAACTTATGTTGCTCTCCCCTGGTTGCGACTCCTACTCAAGTTACTAAGTCAAAAATGCTAATTGCGTTATGCTTCAGAGAAGTAAAAACAAAACAAAACAGAAATACTAGAAGAGAAGAGGTGAAATCTGATTTCATGATATCATAAGACCACAACATGGTCACAGTGACAAAGGTTCATAGCTACATTGTATAATAGTTTAGATTCTGATATTTCACAACAGCCATTCTGGCCATAACCACACCTTAAAATGAACATCTACAGGCAAGAAGGCATATAGCAAATGGAAGTTTAGGAAGACAACAAGCACCTCATCAAAAACTAAGTGAGCTAATCCTATCACCTCCCCTTCTTTGAACTCAGAGGGAAACAGCCTGCTAGATGAAGTGGCCTTCTGCCCTGGAGCTAATGCTCCAAAATATCAGATTGAGGCTTTCTGAGCTATAACTATTGAAGAAAATATTGAACCAGTAAGAGAGACTCTAATACACTCATAATCACACATTCCTGCCCATGAAGCATAAAGAAATACGAAAAATGCCTTTGTTCTTCTGCCTTTTCTCTACTCCAAAGAAGCCAATTTCCTCATTGTCATCAATATATGCCATGTTCATTCTATTCATTATACTGTATGCTTTCTCCCACTTGGAATGTCTCTCCCTTCACTGAGTTTGAGACTCAATGATATGTTGTATTGCATTGCTCTGTACTGATTTTTTCGTGTACCTTAAGTACATATTATGGGTCCTTCTGAGCTTCCACCACTCTTCTAAATTAACCCGTTGAAGACAGTGGTGGCATAGGCTACCAAGAAATAGTGATGATGCATTTCATAATGATGACTGCTTGGAGCTCTGAGTGATTGAAGCATGAAAATACAACTAGAGAGCAAATGAAAAATCATATTTAGGGGCAGCTAGGTGGTGCAGTGGATAGAGCACTGGCCCTGGATTTAAGAGGACCTGAGTTCTAATCTGGCCTTGGACACATTAACATTTACTAGCTGTGTGACACTGGGCAAGTAACCTAACCCTATTGCCTAAGCCAAAAAAAAAATCATATTCATTCTCTAGTTGTGAGAGCATCCAAACAGATTGCAACTGGGACCGGACCAGAGAGGACCTGCTGACACCATTCAAGAGAGCTCAAAGAGGAAGAGCCTGTCTATGGTGCAAAGTTTTCATAGAGAGATTGAAGCTGGAGATATGAGTAAGCAGAAAAAGAAAAAGAAAAAAAGGACTAAAGGTAATGAAGAAATGCTATATATTAAGAGAAGTACAAGAGATAAATTCAGAAGAGAGTAACTCCGTGGTAAATACAAGTTTACTCATCATGGAAGGAGAGGGGGAGGATGATTTAGAATGACTCCGACATTGAATGGGAGAAATGAAGCAAGGCAAGGGGATGGAAAATAACATATACCTTCAAAAGTAAAATGGAAGGAGGGAAATGCACAGTTAGTAATCATAACTGTGAATGGGAATGGATGAATTCACCCAGAACATGGAAGCAGATAGCAGAACAGATAAGGAACCAGAACTCATTGATAAGCTGTTTCCAAGAAATGCACTTGAAACAGAGACAAACGCAGAGAGTTAAAAATAAGGGGTTTGAACAAAAACACTGTAAGGTGGGACAGAGTGAAAGAGAAAGGGGAGGAGGAGGAAATAGAGGGAGGGTGAAATAGAATGGAAAGAAATACACAGTAATCACAACTATGAATGGGAATGGGATGAACTCACCCATAAAACAGAAGTGGATAGCAGAATGGATTAAAAATTAGAAGCCTAGAATATTTTGTTTACAAGAAACACATTTAAAGCAGAGAGACACACACAGCAAAGGTAAGGGAATGAAGCAGACTATATTATACTTCTGCTGAAGTAACAAAAGAAAAGGCTGGGGCGGCAATTATGATCTCAAAGCAAAACCAAAAACTGACCTAAGTAAGAGAGATAAGCAAATAAACCGCATCTTGCTAAAAGGAACCATATACAATGAAGTAATATCAATACTAATCATATGCACCAAACATCATAGCATCCAAACTATTACAGGAAAAGTTAAATGAATCACAAAAGGAAACAGATATTCAACAATACTAATGGGGGACCACAATTTCCTCTCTCAGAGCTGGATAAATCTGGCCATAAAATAAATAAGAAAGAAGTTAAGAAAGTGAATAGAATCTTAGAAAAGTTATATATAATAGACCTCTGGAAGAAAAGGAATGGAAATAGAAAGGAATATACCTCTTTTTTTTTATTAAATGTACCTGGCACCACAAAAAAAATTGTCTATGTATTAGTCATAGAGGTCTCAACAATAAATGTAGAAAAGCAGATATATTAAATGCCACTTTTTCAAACCACAGTGCCATAAAATTACATTCAATAAAGTGCTATGGTAGCAGAGATTAAAAATTAATTACAAACTATATAATCTAATCCTAAAAAAATCCTAAAAAATATCAAAGAACAAGTCATAGAAACAATCATTTCATTAAAGTTTATTGAAACAATGAGAGAACATACCAAAATTTGTGGGGTATAGCCTAAGTAGTACTTAAGGGAAATTTTATATTCCTAAATGCTTAAACCAATAAAAGAGAAAAAAAGTGACTAAAAAAAGAAACAATACTTAAATAACTGTATCTTAGAAAAATAAATTGAATAAGCCATACATTAACTCCCTAAGTAAAAATCTCCAGGATCAAATCTATCAAATATTTAAAGAACATTTAATCCCAATACTATATAAACTATTTAGGAAAATAATAGATAAAAAAGCATTCCTACCAAATTCTTTTATGACATAAATATGGTTTTGATATCTAAACCAGAAAGAACAACAAAAAAGAAAGAAAACTGTAGACCAATGGATAATTTTGATTAAATGAAATTAAAAAGGTTTTGCATAAAGAAAACTAATTCATCCAAAATTAGAAGGAAAGTATAAAACTGGACTGGAGAGGAGGAATTGTACAGTTAATTTCTCTAAGAAGGGCTTCATTTCTCAAACATATATGGAACTGAGCCAAATTTTAAAATTAAAAGCCATTCCTCAACTGATAAATGGTCAAAAAATATGAACAGATAAATTGCTGAAGAAGTTGTGACATGTGATTGTAGTGGAATACTTTTGTGCTATAAAAAAAAAACTTTTGTGCTATAAGAAACGACAAGCAAGATGGTTTAAGAAAAACCTGGGGAGTCTTATATGAATTGATGCAAAGTGAAGGGAGCAGAATCAGGAGATTCTTGCATTTAATAACAGCAATATTGCAATGATGATCAACTGTGAAAGACAGCTACTCTGATCAAGACAATGATACAAGACAAAAAACACTATCCATCTCCAGAGAGAGAACTGATGAACTTTCTATGCAGATTGAAGAATATCTTTTTCACTTTATTTTTCTTGTTTGTGTGTACATGTGTTTTCTTTTACAACATGGCCAACTTGGTAATTTATTTTGCATGACTTCACATGTAAAATTGATATCAAATCTCTTGCATTCCCTAGGGTGGAGAAGAGATAGGAAGAAGGGGAAGAATTTAGAGCTCAAAATATTTTTAAAGAATGTTGAAGATTTTAATGTATTTAGAAAATATTTAATGGAATAAATAAAATATATTTTGACAAATAAAATAAGTAAAATAGATAAGATTTCAAATGATCCTACACAATAATGAAAAATATTAGAATGAAGTCCAAAGATTAAAAAGTTAAGAGGTAGCAGGTATTTCTACAAAAAATAATGTTGAGGAGAGATAATTTAATAAGCATGGAATTTCTTGAAAACCAAGACTAAAGCAATTGAATAAAATCATAAGAATCATATTTCAAAGAATTCACAAATTTCTCAGATATATTAGAAGAAGGTAATGGGGAAATAGAATCCACCAGTCACTTCCTGAAAGACTACAGATGTATAACACAGAGAAAAGTTATAACCAGAGTCCAGAATTTCCAAGTCAAAGACAAAATACTACAATCCACCAGATAGAAAGAAAATTCATTCCAATTATAGGAAACAGCTTTTTTAAAAGACAGCTCAGTGTTCAACTGGCTAAGAATTGAGACTAATTAGATGGTTTATTTGTTATCTGGATTATAGTCTTTAGAGCTAAAATACACCTTAGATGCCATATTGTTGAGCTTTGTTTTGCAGATGGAAAAAGTCAGGGCCAGATAGTCTAAGGCAGGGGAGCAGAACCTGTGGCCTGAAGGCCACATGTGGCCCTCTAGGTCCTCAAGTGTATCCCTTTGACTGAATCCAAACAAACAAATCCAAAGATTTGTTCTGTGAGATTCTGATTCAGTCAAAGGGCCACACTTGAGTACCTAGTGGACCACATATGGTCTTGGGGCCATAGGTTCCCTACCCTGGTCTAAGGTAATTGCCCAAAGTCAAATGTAGTTTAACTAGAATGTTTGGTCCATGAAAGGATGCAATAATAGAAAACACTGGAAAGGTGGTCTGGAATCAGAAAAGAAATAACCAGCCTTAAAAAGAATGTTGAACTAATAAATAAAGTAAAATCACGTTTAAAGAGATTCAGATTCTATAAAGTATTAGCTAACCTTATTAAAATAAAATCAGAAGCCAAATACAATTGCCAAAGTAAAAATTATTAGTGAGAATAATAGTATATATATATATATATATATATACACACACACACATATATGCATATGCATATATGTATATATATATATGTATGTATGATTATATATGTATATATGTGTGTACATGCATCCATACACACACACACACAAAGAAAGAAGACATTACTATTACCTGGAGAAGTTGGGAAAGGCTTTTTCAAAGAGAAACTTAAGCTGGAACCTTGATATATGGTTATAATTTAGGCAAGTGAACAAAATTGAGGGCAGGGTGAGAAGAATGTTTATTATATTCTTGGAAATACTGTATCTGGGGTGTTTATATCTTGAGATAGTTATATCTCCCTATCTTCTCTACCTGGATAGCAGAAGAAGCATCTTCTTCCTTCTACAGATGGAGAGAATGAGACTAAATTGGATTAGGTCAACCACCAATTCACAGAGATTAGGCTGAAATCCCATTCCTGTTTTTCCAGCATTAACTGCTAAAAGGAGAAAAGTAGAGTGAGCTTCAAAGTATTTGAGGGGCAAAGGCAGTGGCAGGTTCATGAGAGTCATAGGGTTTTCAATTACTAACATTACTCTTAAATTTTGCTTTTCAAAATCCCATTAATTGTTTGGAATTTCCAAATGAACAACAGATTTTTGTATTGACCTCCAGTTTCTGTTGCACTGAAATAATCTATAAGGGGTATCTCTGAATCATATATTCAAGTGATTATGTTTGAGCACACTATTTTCAAAGTTAATATTTGATTTCTAATTTTACTTAGAGCTTTTCTGTTTTTATAATGACTATTAATGGGCATGTTTTCAAATTGACTGTTGTCTTCCTTTGTCTAAGAAGAGAACATATATTATTTGAACTATTCTAATTTCTTGGGATCTTGGTCTTTACTGTAAGATATTTATAATATGTGTGTGTGTGTGTGTGTGTGTGTGTGTGTGTGTGTAGTGTCTGATAAGGACTTATCCCTAAGACAAATTTTTTTAAAATCTGTTAACAAAGCCATAATCTAGATACAGGTTAAATTAGCCAACACAAATATACCCTTAAACAATTATCATATACCTCTAGGAAGCTTAAATTTATATGTGCTTCAAGATGTGTATGAGGCACCCCAGGTTATCCTATTCTGGACTTCTTAACATGACCTCTGCAGAATAGCTATCTCCGTTAGAGTATGTAAGTACGTTTCCATTTTTTCTAAATGAGCATAGCATCTTAAGTTAATAAGGGGAACACAATCCCAGAGGTAAAACAGTATAGGTGAAATAGAAAGCTAGTTTTAGACAAGCACTTTGATCTTGGGCATCATGGCACAGTGAAAAGAATGTTGAACTTAGAGTTAAAGAATCTGATTTTCAATTTTAGTTCTGCCACTTACTACCTATGTGACCTTGGACAAGTCATTCAACTGCTCTGAGATGATTCAGGGTTTTTTTTTCTTTTTCAAAATTTTCTAAAACAAGAGGATTGGATTAGTTGACTCCCACATTTTCTTCCAGACTTAGCTGTATGATCCTTTGATACAAGACAGTATTGATATGCTTGTTGAATATCTTCTTTTTAAATACAGAATACTCCTAATGCAAAAAAAAAAAAAACCTGCCATCAGCTACGAAACAGAAAGGAGATTATAGAGCACGTTTCTAATAATATCAAGATCAGATATAAAGAATTTCTTCTGATTGAACAGTTTATCTTCTTTGTAGGAGAAAACTTAACCTTGAGGAGATGCAGTAGGTAAAGGAAGTTTACTAGAAGACTTCGTATCAGATAATATACAGAAATAGTTTTAATCCCAAACTGAAAGTTATAGAGATGATAAGTTAAACTTTTTCTTTTTGGTACGTTCTAATTTTAAATAAAAGAGATTTTTAAAAGTCTTTTATAAAAAGAAAATTATGCAGTTGATGTTTTCTACTATAATCAATCTAGTAGCAAAGCTCAGCTTTTATATTCACTAATACTCTTGTTTCATTAATGGTACCTATTTTTTAGACATTAAAAATCACTATAACAGTGTGTCCAAAACCAAATGAACTGAGGAAGGTTCAACCTTCATAATATCATTTTTTTCAATGATCAACTTAATGAATACTGGCCAATGAATTTTGTATCTTCTAATAAAATAAGTAGCAGTATTACTTGGATGGAGTCTTCATGTTTTCTGATATTGTATATAACTTGCTAATGATAATACAAAAAGATGATATTGCAGCTCTTAAGTAGAAATGGAATTCATAGGAATAATGTACTAATAAACTTTGGTCATAAAAAAGAATTAAATTATACTACATAATGCCAGCGTATTTATTTTTAAAGTCATGTCCTATTTAATATGTATGTATATGACATTAATCCACTTGCAAGTAATTTATCCAAATGTTAACCAGAAGAATTGCCAGGAATTCATAGTTTTCTGCTATTTTATCTTTTACAATGTATTACAGAATATAAGTAAGAATAGTGTTTTAATAACTTCATTTTTAGATTTTTGACTATGGATATGATCTTAAAATTCGAATAACTTTTTCAAAGCCTTTGCTTGAATTCTTAGGCATTTATGGTTTCCCTTGATGGCTATGAATGCTCTACCTTAGGTCAAAAAAGAGAATTAGAAATGTACCCTCCATATCCTGATTTGGTTAAGACACAAATCAGAGAATTCAGGAAAGAGGAAAATCCAATTTTAATTGGCTCACAAATTGAAGTCCTATCTTTAAAGGCCTATCATGATAGGTGTTAACATATCATGACAAATGTTATACTATCAGAGAACAATTTTTATTGATACTACCAAAATGAGAAGCTTTGAGTACATGCTTAGTGACAAATTACTCATAGCTGTCTACAAATCAGCCTAGCAAAGTATGGAGTGACCACTTACAGGTTGGTCACTTGATAGGTTTGGCCATTGTGATCAGTTGAAGACAAATGTACAAAATGTGCTTCATACCAGTGTGCTCCCTGTCTACTTCCACAGGGATCGTGCCTCAGTTGTGAATGGGGTCTCAGATGCTAAGACTCACACAATCCTTAGACTGCTGTTTGTGTGATTCTCTGAGACATTTTTGTCTCTCTGCTTCCATATCTGTCTAACCTTCCCCAAGTAGAAATACATCCTTCACCAGTAGTCTATGCCTTTCTATACAGTGAAACAAATTCTCTTCATAGGCAGAACTAAGATGAGAAGTTCTAGGTACATTGTCATTATCAGTTCAGTTCTTTGGGCCTTGTGACGACATCATACCCAAGTTTTCCAGTAACTGTGTTCCTGCTTTGTTTCCTTATGATTCAATATCTATAAACATTAATTGAAATCTTTTACTCATTAGCATGTGATCTTTGTCAGACTCTACTGGTACAAGGCTAGAAGAAGTAAGCTACAAGCATATTGACATTTTCAATATAAATGAAACCAAAGGACATGAAACAACTTTAACTCAGTGGAAGGCTAGGTGGGTTATCTAAAGATACACACACATACACACACACACACACACACACACACACACACACACATGAATTGGTAGAACTGGTAGGATTGGTTTCATTAGGCACACAAAGGTAACAAGATATATCATTTCATTGAATATTCAACCAACTTTCCCTTTAGCACTCACAATGAATGTAAGCCAACCTGCCTTCATGAAGGTAATAGCATCCTATACACTGATAACTGTTGTTAAAGCAGTGGTATCATATTGAAACAGAAATGGGAGCCAATAATCAATATATAAGGATACCTGGGTTCTCATATTGACTTAGTTTTAAAATGTAATATTACATATGTTTTATTGCACTTTTATTTATTTTGATAAATACATCCCAATTGTATTTTGATCTGGTTTGGGCTGTGCTTCAGAAAGTTGTATGGCATTTGTTGACACCTCTCTTTTTAAAGGATGAAGTAATAATTATATTTTCTGACAAATTCAACAAGGTCCTCTAAGTTAATACAACATTTACTTTTATACTTGGTGACTTCATTGTAAAGCTGGATAAAGATACATATGTTTAAATTCATGTTGAAAAATATAATTTTGTCTCAAGAAATGAAAGGAACCAAAAGGTCATAGAGTACCACAAACCAATATATCAAAAATAGAAAATAGGAATAGAATTGAAAAGCATTGGCTTTTGTGAGAAAGAAATAACAATGTTTAAACAAATAGATTTTCTTGAAATATAAATAATGACAAGTTGTTGATGTAGAAGTCCTTTCAGAATCAGTAGTCCATGTGCATTTGATATCTCTGAATTGTTAGAATAATGGACAAAGTAGATAAAATTCCAAATTAGATGAAAGGTCAAAATTAAAGATAAAAAAGCCCCTTTATGTGATTACATCAACTCCACCATCACCTGATTAAAACAGTAACAAAAACAACAACAATAGCAAATGGTCATTCAGAAAAATGAGAAATGGACAATAATCAAACATCAATTTTTAGAAAGTCTCTCTCTCTCTCTCTCTCTCTCTCTCTCTCTCTCTCTCTCTCTACATACCCATGTTTAAAATATATACATATGCACACATACTTTTATGTACGTATGTTTATATATACATATACATGTGTGTATATTTATAAATACTAGCACATGTGTGTATATGTGTGTACAATTTTTTCCATTACTCACCAGGAAATAATATAGAAATTGTAGAAAATTCAATTGAGTGAATACAAGTGTGAACAATAAGTGATTTCTGATCTCTGGTACTATCTGTTAGTCAAAGTATGTCCTTGTACTTCATTCTTCAGTGGCCTCATCTTCTAAACAAAGAAATGTTATCCCAAGCAGAATATACAGCTACTGATAACTGTGTAAAAAATGTAAAAGAAAGCTCTTAGACATGATCATGATAGACAAGAAAACAAAGAATGTAATCAATTCCAGGTACATGGAAAACAGAAAAATTCTGATAAATGGAATATAGAAACAAACTCAACTCATTATTTCCAACAGCTTCAATCACCTGCCTTATCAAAGCTTTCAGCTGAGTTATTGCAAGGAATCAGATTGACTGATCTGAATTTTACTTTGTTTCCATTTCCCTATTTTGACTTCAGTGTAGATGATACTGAGCTAAAAATCAAAGGAGATAGAAGAATCAGAGTCTAGATAAACCAACAAAGCCAAACAATTCTGGAAACTGAAAAGCCAATGTATTATTTTCTTCTATCCTAAATGAATATGCTTTTAGAATGGATAAATAAAAAACCATTATGATCTATAAGCTAGAGACTAAATCTACTTTGAATCCAATAGGTTAAATATTTACTGAACCTGATTTTCTCCAAAATATTTTAATTGTAGATGGGTACTTGATCCTTTAATTTTCTTGAACCCCCAAAACTAATTCATATTCTGTCTTACCTACAGATAAGCATATACTTTGAATTATTTAATTCTTCTCAGTGTTTCTTTATGAGAACCAAGCTCTATTACATGAAGATAAATGCAAGATTTTTGGCCAAAGTATCCTCTCCCTTTAAGACACCTGGTGGCTCAGTGCATAGAGCACTGGGCCTGGAGTCAGGAAGACCTGAGTTCAAATCCAACCTCAGACACTTCCAAGCTGTATGACCCTGGGCAAGTCACTTAATCTCTGATTGTATGACAAAATGGATCTGCTGGAGAAGGAAAGGGCAAACCACTCCTGTAACTTTGTCACAAAAACCCTAAATGAGATCATGAAGGGTAAATGACTGAACAACAACAAAAAAAAATCCTTTCTCCTATTCCATACTTCTTGTCTCCAAATTGACCCAAGCTCTTTTCCTAATTCATTGTGGAATAATTCTTCAAAGATTTTAGTACAAGAGAAGTCTAAAGCTCTTGGGAAAGGTACTAAAACTCTTAGATAAGATGAGGTATTATATTGAGCTCATCTACATAGCTCATTAAGCCAAGGTATGGTTAAATCTCCACACAAACAAGAAGCAAGATTTCCTATTGGATTTTCTGTGGTTTCCTTGCCTACCATTAAAGAGCACGAGCATTTTCTCTGGCAGTTAAACAACAACTTTATTTACATGGATAATTCACTAAAATAGGTTCCTTTTGCTTGGGAGATCTGTACTTAAAGAGGAAGACATTTTTAAAAACCGTTTATTATAACCTAGTTTTGCAAGGGGCATAATTAAGATGATTAAATGTTAGAATTGGAAATAACCTTAGAAATCATCTAATTCAATCCTCTCATCTAATAGATAAGAACACTGAAGCCCAGAAAGGTTAAGCTACTTGCACAAGGTCAAACAGCTGAGCTAGATTAAATTATAGAAATGCATTTACATGTAGAAATAGAGTTTAATGCTGGCTACTAAGTGACTCTGAGCAGAATCAAATGAGTGTGCTATAATAATAGGAGTAATAGTCTTAGACTTCAACGTTCATTTGCTTCATAATTTCCCTTTTCAAGTACGTGAATAAGGCAATGGTCACTCTTTCTTACCACAAATAGATTGCCTAGAAGTAATAGAGGGACATTCCATGGCCTTTTGTTCCTGTTACAATGAGAGAAAAATGTTCACATTTTGAACTGGAGCCCCTAAAAATTGAGTAAGGCCTCTGGACAGAGAGAACTAACATAGCTATATATTAATCCCCAGGCTGCCTTTTGAAAGGTCTGAGCTTGTTAGAGAAATCACAACTGGACTTTTCCTCCTTGTCAGTACAATCCCTGTCATAGTGTAACTCTCCCTATTGTACGGCTGAAGCATGCTTACCACTTCAGTAAGATCAAATTGTAATGAAATTATGCAGTGGCCCATTCAAACTGAATCCCACTAGTTCCAAAAGGAATTCAGATCCCATTATAAGAGATCGCACTTAATAGAAAAGCCCAGCCATTCAGAATGGAGCCCAGATAAGCATTGTGGAAAGCAAGGGAAAGGATACAAGAATTACTATGCCATATTCTTTATTTTGCTTCTCTGAAAATATAGACTGAACTAACTTCTCCTTTTTAAGTATAGTCTATAGCCAGAATTATATGTTGTATCCTATTTGGGGTATGGGGCAGCTAGGTGGCACAGTGGGTAGAATGTCAGGCCTGGAGTCAGGAAGGCTCATCTTCCTGAGTACAAATCTGGCCTCTGACCCTAGCATTGTGACCTGGGGCAAGTCTCTTAACCTTGTTTGCCTCAGCATACTTATCTGTAAAATGAGCTGAAGAAGGAAATGGCAATTTCCTCCAGCATCTCTACCACGAGAACCCCAAATGGGGTCACAAAGAGTTGGACATGACTGAACACAACTGAACAACAACATTTGGGGAATGTTCCCAGAGGGAAGTTACTACTCTCAGAATTTACAGTACCCTTTTTAGAGTACTCTTAAAATTATAGCTCTCAAGCCATCATGACAAAATTTCCCATTAATACTTAAGAAGCAAATAAAATTAGCTCAAAACAAAGGCATTTATTAAGACAGCATGGCGAAAACAGTAGCTACAAAACATCCCCACAAACATTGGACATACTCTGTCACAAATACATAACAGTATGCTTGGGAAGAGTAGGTACAAATTTATAGTAGAATGTTCGAGGGACGTACACATATGGAACACATGTGGCCATAGCATTCATTCTTCTGGCACTATAGGATGTGAGTGTACTTTCTTTTCTTGTAGAATGCTTACTCTCAATCCCCATATTCATAGCCTCTCTCCTGTCCAAGGTCATGGTCTATGAAGCTGTTTACTTTCTGCTTTTTTATGGCTACATCCACCTGATGAGTATGTCTCTGTTGCCTACTGGATGTGGTATCTCCTATAGTGGCAGAGAAGAAGGAAGGGAGGAAAAAAGGGAGAAAGGAAGAAGGAAGGAAGGGAGGAAGGAAGGAAGGGAGGAAGGAAGGAAGGGAGGGAGGAAGGGAGGAAAGAAGGAAGAAAGGAAGGAAGGAATGAAGGGAAAAAGGGAGGGAGAAAAGGAGGGAGGGAAGAAGGAAGGAAGGGAGGGACAAAAGAAGAAAGGAAGGAAGGGAGAAAGGGAGGGAAGGAGGAATGAAGGGAGGGAGGAAAGGAAGAAGGAAAGGAGGAAGGTCGGAACATTTACACAGATTTTGAAATATACTAAGCACTGTGTGAAGTGCTGGGTATACAAACACAAAAAACAAAGACAATCTCTTCCCTCAAGAAGCTCACAATCATATATGGAGAGATAGCCATATATGGTAGACCTAGAGGAATATTTTGGTTTTGAACTTTAAAGGAAAGGCACCTTAGGGGAGTAAACTGAAACAGCCTTTCCAGGAGCAATAAAAGAGATTATTTGACAATGATTCCAGAATTAGGGAGCTGAGAAAGTAGGAGTGGAGAAGAAGGGTACCTATATGTGGCTACATGGTAGATGAGAAGGAGATGGCCCAGGGGGAGAAGTGAAGTATGAGTGGAAGTGTCCCTGGATATAGTATGAGATAGATGTCACTACCCTTCAGGACAGCAGGACCAAAAGTCAGGAATTCCAGAGATAAAAAGGTTAAGTCCTTGAGAGCTTAGTTTCTGGTATAAGAACCGTGAATGTGAAAAGAGAATTTGAAAGTGTGTGAACAGGTCTCCCTCAGTTCCAATTATGGTAGTAACTGATTAGGCAGAGGAATGATATAATTTATATATGTGTGTGTGTGTGTGTGTGTGTGTGTGTGTGTGTGTGTGTGTGTGTGTATATATATATGTATATATATATATATATATATATATATATATATATATATATATATATATATATATATACATATATGTATGATATAATAATATGCTTACCCACATAGTTTATGAACGTACTCAGGTTTGATCTAAAAAAAAAGAGCTACTCCAATTAGCATCATTGAAGTCTGTACTTGGATCAAACCATGTTTACAAAGATTTCCCTATAGTTGACTGCTTTGCAGGTCTTTTCTAGGTCTTACCCCTGAAGCTTGAAATATATATGTATGCCCATTGAATAAAAATTATTTTTGCTACCATATTGGGCTTCTTGCTTTCCTGGTGTTGCAGTAATCAAAACCCAAGCTTGCAATGCAGTACAAGATAGTGTATTTTAAAGTACTATGGATGATGGGAGAGCGGAATCTCCTCTTTCCCCCTTTCTAACAGATGAGCAAAAAGTCTCTCCCATGGGCTGAGTTGTTGCTCTTTCCTAGATGAGATTCACCTTTTTAAGGGAGCATAAGAGGGATAACCAATTTTTGCCCAGCCAATGGCTTTGCCTTCTTCTAATTTAATCAAGAAAACCTTTTCCATACTTAAAAATGGATAATAAGTTTCAGATATGCCTTTGCCCTTCATTTACATACCAATACCTGATTACATCTGTTATCTTCCCCTTTCTTTCTAGGCCTACATTAACTAATGGGGGTGAGAAGAAATCAACAGTTCATCTGGACCAAGATGCTTCATTTCTATGTCAATTGCATAAAGGTTGTAAATGCACATTTTTCCTTGCAAATTGGAGTCAAAATGATGCAGTGGAAATAACTCTAGAACTGGAATGAGATAGAATCATAGTTAAACCCTGCATTAATACTTACTATCTGTGTGACCTTCAATAAGTTGTTTTAACTGTCTGAGAGGTTCATTTGGAAGATGGGACCTTTAAAGTCTCCCTCATGATGACAAACTAATTTATTCTCTAAGCTTATGCTTACTTGACATTCCCCTGCCCCAGCCTGGTGCTCATCTGACCCCTGTCATTCTCAACTGTTACCTGCTAAGGCAAAATTCCCATACACTTATGTTCATTCATTTCAACCTTTCCAGTCCCTATCTTCTTTTGTCTACCCTTTCCACCATGATCTTTACAACTCCTGCTCTATTGAATGAATTAATTTTTATTAAAAATGATTAAGCATTCACTATAGACCAAGCATTATGCTTAAGGCTTGGGATGCAATGCAAAAGCAAGACAATACTTGACCTCTAAAAACTGACATTCTGATAAAGGGACACAGAGGAGCACAAAGATGGAGGATTTATCAATCACTTACAGCTACCTTGCTAAGCACTTGGGATAGAAATGCAAGTTAGCAGGACAGTCACTGACCTTAAGGAGCTTAAAATCTTATTAGACTCATGAGGACAAAGTCAAGGTAAAATGAAAGCTCACTTATCAGAGTCTAATATCCCAATAGAATGGTGGCCAGATTGGGGTCTTTTCCTCTGGGGAGTCATCTGGATGGTGAGTGAAGTCTTGAGGGAGTTGATTAACGTGTTCTCTCCAGTTAGCATGGCAATATTCACTTATTTATGGTTCCAGGGTTAGATAGCAAATGGAGGTGAGATCCAACTGTGGCTACAGGACTTATGACAGATAGAATGAAGATGGCTAGCATGTGAAGCACGGAGAGAACCAGTTAGATATAATGGGCCATATGATACCCTCAAGAATCAAGACATCATTGACCCTAACGTAAGAGCTCCAAACTGGTCAGATTTATTCCCCCGGGAGGGAAATGGTCTCACAGTTAAGAGGAGAGGACAGATGGCAAGATGATGACCTAGAGGTTAGTGAAAACTTCACTTATTATTGCTATTATCAATCTTCAGTTCTGCTCAATTTCTCTTGAGCTCTTATCACCTCCTTTTAATGACTTGAAATGTTGCTTTCTCCTGAAGAGGCAAAATAGCTCACCATACACAAGGATGCTAGATGCTTCTTCTACCTTGTCTCCAAATTCAGTAAGGCCAGAGGAGAAATTGACATCGTCATTGCTCTCCAGAGTCACTTTTGGATTTCTGTTCTGCCACCTTTTCTTTATAACATTTCCTCTACAGTTTTTGTCTACTGATATCTCTCCTTGACTCAGTCTTGATGACTTCCCAGATACTCTCCCATCTTTCTCAGTAACTGTATCACAGTCTTCCTCTCTACTCCAACCTGTATCATAATCTTCCATGACTTCAATAACCACCTCAATGATCTTTCTATCACCTTAAACTCTCAGTTCATCAATTGCCTTAACTCCACGATGTACCCATGCAAGAGCTCCACTTCAGCTGCCCATCGAGGGTGGTTAGGCCTTAGATTTCATCATTACCCCAAACAGTTGGAAATCTATAATTCAAGCCTCTGAAGTCATTCTCTCTGACCCATATGTCATGTCTTCATACTTTTGTCACTGTATTTCTCCTCCTGGATCTGTACTTTGACCTTGAATCCCTCAATCTTTTCCTGTTCTCTCATTTCATTAGCCCTATATTCTCTACTCCCAGTCTCAGCTCAATCACCAAGTAGGTCAATAATGCACAGCACTTAATCCTGGAATCCTTTGCCCTCTTAGATCTGTTAATCATAGATCATGTTAATCATAGTGTCCTATTCCCCTTTTCATTATATTTCGCCTGAGCTACTCAGTGCTTAAGGAAGAAGTCATAAAACTGAGTTGACTGAGTTCATTACAAATTCATGCTGTCTTGAGTCAAATGGGTCCACATAGATAATGATAATTGAAGTGCTCATAGGTATGATGCTGTCCACCAGAGCTTAAATGGTACCCACTTGACCTGAGTCATTGATTCTTTTTATACTGAAAAATTTGCTCCCAGGACAAAATTCTCTTACCAATAATATGATCACTGTATATACCACGCATATTTTTTAAACCAATGGAGAGAAACTTATTGGAAGATAAATTCACTATTAAATGTAAGCTCTCCCCCTCCCAGTATGCTAATTTTTTTGCACAGACTATCCACTGACAAGTAGATTTGTAAGCCCAAACCCTTTTTTATTTAATTTATTAAATAAATTTATTTTATTTAACCACTTGGGGGTTCTGGTATTCAGCTGAGGCAACCAGATGGTGTAGTAAATAGAGCACTGGGGCTGAAGTCAGAAAGTCCCGAATTCAAATTCAGAAACTTACTAGCTGAGTGACCTAAAAAAAAATTTCTTAACTTCTATCTACCTCAGTTTCCTCATCTGTAAAATGAGAGTAATAAAACCATCTTGCAGGTTTGTCATGAGAATAAAATGAGATAAATCCAATGTGTAAAATGCTTAACACAGTGCCTGATACATGCACTAGGTACTATGTAAGTGCTTATTCCCTCCCTTTCCCTAAACTTATCAATTAATTATTATCGGTTGTCAGTTATATTCTTGGTTATGTACTCCATACACCTCTAAAGAGCATGGGAGAGCCAGTGAACTCCCTGTGTTTGTAAGAGACCTGGAACTCTCTATCTTTTTTGTGGGTGTCAGTGCTGCTGTCCTTAGTCTGAGGGGTCTCTTTAAATTTAACTTCTTAATTCCTTGATTCCATGCTGACCCACTGTAAAAAGCAAGCCCAACTCCCTTTATGCTATATTCCAATGGATTACAATCACATAAATGTATATAACGGAGTTGATCATACAAGCTTGGCTTAACTGTATACATCTTTATTGTTAGGACAAGTAACAACAAAGGAGTTTGGGCTCCCAGCCTCTAACATGTGCACTCTTGATCTGGGCAGCCAGAAGGCCAGGAAGACAGCTTCAGAGGGGTTAAATAAGCTTATTTTATTCTAGTCTAGTCTTCCCAAGAGGGTTGCTGATAAAAGGAGCACTGACTCCAAGAGCATTCCCTCATCACACTTCTCACAGAGGGGGGCAAGAATGGTAGGAGGCATAACTTCTTATCCTTCCCCTAAGCATCTGTGGGAGCCAATTGAGGCAAACATAGATTTTCCCCCCAACCCTTGATGGGGGTCAATCAAGGCAGGTACATGGATTCTTTTACTCATTACCCAAATCCCAAAATGGGTTCGCCACTCACTGGCCCACTTGATTTATAGAGAAACAGACAAAGAAGGCATATTGCCAACAATAGTCTCACAATTTTATATTACTTCATCCTTATATCTCACTGCACAAGTGTGGTGGAGATGGTTACAGGTCATGAGCCTGGGAAATATTATACAACACCTGGAAACTAGAGATTGTTATGGCCATGGAGCCTTGGAATTAACCCTAAGAAATAATAAAAAAAATCCACCTTAAACACATTAAAATCCACCTTACTTACACTTACACATATCCAAAGAAACAAAATGAATAACCAAATACATTAAAAGAATTACTTCATAGGCTAATTGCCTGTAGCTCTTTCAAGAAACAGGTAGCCTTAACCAGGATAAAGATAAATTCAGGCGATTGAGGACTCAGATCAGATGTGTGGACTCAACTGCTGCCCTCAGAAACTAGAAAGCTAGCTTTATTTTGCTTCACTGTGGTAAAGCAAACCTAAGTGTCCCTCATCTGGATTTCCCCTCTGTCTTCAAAAGTGTCAGTTTGGGACCCTAGCTAATTTTACAACCCAGGAATCAACACCAGTTCCAGATAAGATTACTTTTCACTGGCGCTGAAGTCAGGAGGACCTGAGTTTAAATCTGGCCTCAGATACTTATCCACTGTATGATCCTGGGCAAGTCCCTTAACCCAACTGCCTCAAAAAAAAAAAAAAGAAAAAAGAAAAAAAAGAACTTTTCCTCTTGCTCTTCTGCTTCTGTCAAGAGTCTCCAAGCCTGCTTTGTTTAATCTTTGACCCCTCACTACTGTTCATTGAAGTGATGGAATGAAGCCAGTGTGAACAGAGAAATAGCTCTGGCTATCGTTGCTTTCTCTAGTACTTCACTTCTTGAATGTCTACCTAATAGATGGCAATGCCATTTTTGCACTATCCTTTTGGCTCTGAACATGGAGTCATAAAACCTGAGTTCAAAATTTATTTCTGACACTTAACTAGCTGTATGACTTTCTGCAAATTATTTAATCCTCTCAAAACCTCTATTTCCCCATTTAGAAAATGGAATGATAGTACCAAACTTAGTTATAGCAGTTAATTGTTATAGAGAAAGTGCTTTATAAACATTAAAAGAAATTATGAAGTACAAAATAAATGTGTTATTATCTTCATTATTGTTGCAAATATATTGTTAGTAAGAATAGTTGATTATTAATAATGATAAGGAGTCACTTACAAACAATGTGTGTATTGATATAGTCAGGAAGAAATGTAACTCTGGAAAGAAATACTAATGACACACTTGTCTTGGTGGTCCTCAAGAAAACTGACTTACTTTTCCATTGTGTTCATTTTATACATTGCTCAGTGACAGGGAAGGCAAAGAAATTGAGAAAAAGGATTTAAAACTGTTTTTCAAAATCATTATATTTTATGCTAGCTTTATGCTGCTATAATCAGTGCAAATGAATTCCAGTAGTATTAGAATTTAAAAGTTCTACTACTATATGCAACAGGGTTCTAATTGGAATGTTGGTGTTTAAATATCTACAGTTCATAAGCAACTTATTAAGATAATAATTACAGAATATAGAAGCTGTACATTAGCAAATTTTATCTTTTTTTAATTTTAGCTGAATGTTCAGGCACAAGCCTGACATAACCTTGAGGAGTATTTTATAAAAACATAAGCCACCTACTTTTACTGGCCTGAGAGCAGCACAGTATAAAATTCTAATCAATTCAGTCCAACAAACACTTATTTTTACTTTTATAGTTAAAAATCTATTTTTGCTCCATCTTACTCTTTCCTTCATTGAAAAAAGAAAAACAAAACCCTCATAGCAAATACAAAAAGCCATGAAAAGCCAGTTTCCACATTGTTCACATCCAAAGCATATGTATCCTTCACCACCATAAATTCATGGTCTGTCTTTTAGGAGTTGAGTAGCATGTGTCATTAGATGTCCTATGTTATCATGGTTGAGCATTTATCAATAAACATTTATTAAACACTGAATATCTGTAAGGCCTTTTAAGGGAGAAATTAGTAACATTAGTAATCATGTTTGCCCTGCTCGTACTGCTCTCAAAAAAGGAGTGATGGTAACCACGAGGGTTCATATTTTTACAACACTATATAATAGCTATCGAACATTTACCTTACATTAACTGTTCTAGATAAGTAGTGTAAGCATTATCATGTCCATCTTACATATAATGAAACCCAAGTTCAGAGAATTAAATGACTCCCCAACAGTGTTATCACCAGGACTAAAACTCAGGTCTTAGGACTCCATATTCTACTGCAACAATCAATCTATCAACAAGAATTCACTCAGTGCCCATTATATGACAGGCGCTAATAAGTATTAGGAGCCTTCCTTGATAAGGCAAGGTCATCATTTTAAACTAAGTGCTTCATTATTTTCTTGATGCCTGGAATGAAAGCAGGTCTATTAACTGGTCCCTCTTCTGTTGGGCCCCAGCCCTGGTATAATAGATCTAAAAAAAGGCAGATACCATGAGAATAGACTAAAGAGGCAGTTTTCTGTGATTTACCTACATTAGCTATACTTGGTTCAAAAATGTATCATTCCTTAAAAGAGCAGAACTCTTAAGGATCCCTCTTATATAACAACTTGGAATACAGAAGGGAGAGGGAGAGGATGAAGGAGAGGAGATAGATGAGTATACCCATTTTACAGATGAGGAAACTGTAGGCTGCCAGAAGTTAGATGATTTGCCTGAGATCACACCTCTAATAAGTATGAGGGGTCTTCCTGAGTCCAAGTCCAGGTGCCTTAGGCAGCTTATAAAGCAGCCAGGTGACAAAGTGTACAAAAGTTACAATGTATATAAAAGGGTTTAATTGTGCCACAGAAAACTCTTCCTTGAGCATCACCCTTAATATAGGCCACTGTGCTTCTATTTGATTTGAAATATTCCAGTTTTTTATTAGAAAACCATAGCTTAGGATCAACAGGGACCTTGAAGGTCATGAAATCCAACCTTCTCTTTTCTTAAAGAAGAATCTAATGTAAGACAACTCCAAAGGACACATGATGGAAATTGCTGTCCATATCCAGAAAAAGATCTATGGATTCTGAATGCAGATGGAAGCATGCTATTTGTTTTTTTTTTCTTGTTGTTGTTTCCTCTTTCTTGTGATTTCTTCTATTGGTTCTAGTTCTTCTTTACAACATAACTAATGGGAAAATATGTTTAATGTGAATGTATATGTGGAGCCTATATCAGATTGCATGTTCTCTTAGTCGTCTTCTGACACCATCTGCATAGGCATATGAAGAAGCTCTCAGTAGTCTGGGCAAGAGGTATCTTTAGTGAACCTCTAATCCTCCTACACTTTTCCAGGGCTACAAAAGACATAGACAATGCTAAGCTAGTCATAGCTGTATTCTGATAAATGATTGTACCAACTTATAACTTGAAGGCCATCCCTGTTGCATTCTTGGGAGACAAAAGAAATTTTCTTTCCACCCAGTGCTGAGCTGATTCTCTTCTAATTTGGGAACTAATTATACATGGCAGAGCAACTTGTCAGGATCCTCCTTACAGCTTGTCAGATCTTGTCATCCTTAACTTAACTAACAATGCATCAGGAAGATTCTCAAACTCCTTTAAATGAGCTTCTAGGCATCAAAACAGGCTCATAGATGTAAAAGAGTAATTTAAGGTGAGGTACATCTAAATCAGCTCTCTGGAATTCTTTTATAATCAGATTCATCCATGCTTTAGAAGCAATTCTACCAGGCTTATGGTTTTCAACTTAAATTAACCCTACATAAGCATTGTCCTGTTACTACAGTATCAAGTCTATTATTATATTCGCATTATATTTTGTTTAGACTAATCACACTATTAAGAGGTCTAAAATTCTGTGGTCCCTTAATAGTTCTAATAGTCTATGAGTTTGCAAGTAGATAATCCATTTCATTTCAGACTTGAAGATCATATATTCATACAATACTTAAAATCAAGAATTCAGTAGGTAGTGTTTGAATTTATTGAATTAAATTTGGCCATTTATTAGGCACCTATTATGAGCACTTTTCTAAATGCTGGCAGTATGAAGGTAAAAGGCAGTCCTTGTTCTCAAGCTCACAGCAATGGGTAAAATAGCATGTTATCATCTTTGTACCAAAAAGCTATATATAGAATATATTGGAAACAAACAGAAGGAAGCCCTTGCCTTCAAATATGATGATTTACTTCATGTTTAAAATAAAATGAAAAACAAAAACGAAAACGAAAACTTTCAGCAATGCTTGCATCATCCTCTCAACCTATCTCTCCTACCCATTCATGGCCAAGATCCATGAAAAAGCTTTCTATATCCATTGCCTCCTCTTTTTCCCCTCTCAAACACTCTTGAACCCTTTCCAATCTGGCTTCAGACTTCATTATTTAACACAAATTATTCCTCTTTCAAAAAGTTAACAATAATCTCTTAATTATAAAATTTTGTGATCTTTTCTCAGTCCTAATTCTTCTGTTGAATGGTTGAGAAATATTTGACATTATTCTCACCTCTCTGGGTTTTATAGCACCGTTCTTTCTTTCATCTGCCTCATACCTGTCTGGCTACTCTTTCTTACTCTACTTTTCTAAGTTATCATCTTTTTCTTTTTTTTGGGGGGGGGTGCTAGGCAATGGGGTTAAGTGAATTGCCCAGAGTCACACAGCTAGTAAGTGTTATGTGTCTGAGGCCAGATTTGAACTCAAGTCCTCCTGGATCCAGGGCCAGTGCTCTATCCACTGTACCACATAGCTGACCCTAAGTCATTATCTTTATCAAATCCTTTCAACCATAAGTGTTCCCCAAGTTTCTATTCTTGGGTCTCTTCTTCCTCTCTCTTGGTAACCTGTATCTTTCCGCCTAAATCATGCCCACTTTCAAATTTCACTATTGCTTTCAAAGTCAACACCACCCCTCTAATGTTTCAAGTTGTCTCCTTCAATCTACATATCCAGTCTCTTGCCAAATTTTCCTATTTGCCTATCTTCATAACATCTTTCACATAGGGCTTTTTCTCTCTATTCACAAACTGAAAAGGCCTTCATAACCTCTTCCCTAGATTACTGCAACAACTGCCAATTGGGTCTCCCTGTCTGAGGTATTTCCTCCCTCTACTTTGCTACTAAATACATTCCTTAACGTACAGATTTGGTGATGCGACTCCCCTGTTCAACCAAATCCAGTAGTTTCCAATTGCAAGGAGAATAACATATAAACTCATTTATATAACTTTTAAATCTCTATACAACTTGCCACCAAACCATCTTTAAAGCCTCATTAGATATTGCCTTCCCCCACCCCATGCATTCTATGATGAAGTCAAGCTGTCCTCTCTGTTCATCACACCAAACACTCCAACTTCTTTGTGTCTTTGCACTCACTGAACCACATTCCTGAAAGATATTTTCTCTTTAGCTCTCCCTCACAGAATCCTTTTTTTTTCTTTAAGACACAACTCAGGCAATATTATCTCCAAGCAGCCTTTCTTTATCCTACCTCTCCCTCAACTGACTTCCTTCCCAAACTAGCTTCTATTTATCAATTTTGTGTATATTTGTATTTATTAACTTTAGATTTATGATGCACATTTCACATGCATTTCTTTTCTCCACTATTATGTAAATTCTTCAGAAGTACAAATTATTTCATTCTTTATAATTGTATCCTTAGCAACTAGTACAATGCCTGGCACATAGTAGGCATTTATTGACATTCCAGTCTTTACTACCTCTTACCTGAACTACAGGTGCAGTATAGTATCACAATAGTGCCTTCTTTGGTATCCAGTCTCTTCTTTCTCCAATCATCCTTTACACAATTGCCAAATATATCGGTAAAATACTCATCTGATCACATTACTCTCCTGCTTAAGAAGTTTCAATGTCTTCATTATCTTCAGGATCAAATGCATATTCCTCCATTTGGAATTTAAAACCCTCCACAAACTGGTTCCAACCACAACTTAACTAAATGCTCACACAGATTCAAACATAAAATTATACTAAAGCTTTATGAATTAAATGATAACATTACACGGGAAATTTAAAACCAAGGGAGAAAAGCTAATTCATTTATAACTGAAGTATAGGCACTTCCTTCAAAGATCTGAACACTTTTACATCAATTATCTAATCTGTCTTCTACATATCCTTTTCAGACAGGGTTTTGAACATAAAACTTTCAGAACAAATTGAAAAATTAGGAAAATGTGCTGTGCTTCTGAAATCACACAGAAAGTAAGAATAAAGAAAGTAGAGGATAGAAAGATTTGTCTTCAAAATGGTATGAATCAACTAAGTGGGAAAAATTAGGATTCCAAACCAGGCACAATTTTATAACTCTGTCTTTTGGGTAAGAGAGCATTTCTATTCACCTGACACAAATGGACAGCTCTGGTTCACTGGCTGTTTCCAATGTCTGGGATTATTAGTTCTTTTCCTCTCACACCAATGTGTTAAGAAGATTGATCATCTAGGTTTATAAAACACTTTAATCTCTTCTAAAAAAAAATAGAACATGAGCTGAATTTAGGCCCCTATAAAGCTTGAGAGACCTAATTTTGAAAACTCAAAGTCCATATTTTCTGTGGAAAAGATGATATTTTTTATAAAACTGCTGAAAGAGAAAAGATGATATCAACCTACTTTCTACCACCTCTTCCGGGTTTCCCAAGTACCTGGACCTGTTGCCTAAATTGCTCAGAGTGAGGAACCATAGAGACAAAAGCTGATTTGACTAGTTCTTCTCCCTTGGCTTCCCATTGCTCTGCATGGATTGGATTGGAGCAGCCTCTCTCAGCTTGAGTGTCCTGACCTTTCTACCTCACCAAAGTGTATTGTTAGCACTTTGCCTAAGAAAGAGCCGAACAATAACTATTTCCATCTCTGACCTTTCCTCCTCCTGTCTATCCAGTCTATCTTGGAAGAATTTTTTTTTCTAAATGGGAAAAAACCTCAGGGCAAAGTTTGCCTTGAAACAATTCAGTACTTTTTGGAGTGGAGCAATATTATACAAGCTACCATCAGAGAGGTCATAATCCCAGGACAAACCATCAACTCTAGAGATGAAGGTGGGCCCAGAAACTAGCTGGCTTTCTGCTTTTTATATTTAGAGATTCATCTCTCCTTATCCCATTGCTACAATCTAACACCATTTCTCTGCATTGATCTTTATTCCTTGTGCTATCACACTATTTCTAACTTTGTACATGTTTGTCTTTCTTTCTCCTGTAGGTGGTAGCATTTGGATTCTTCTCCTCTCTCTCCTAATCTGGCCTTAATTATTCCAGTAATATATCTAAGATAGTTTCTGAACCTGTCAAATATTGAACCCAATGAGAATTCAGTGTGGATAAGGAAAATTCTAACTTTTTCTCCTCCTGTTAACGTTTTTTGTTGATATTTCGTGTTCAAAATAATAAAATTGTTCCTCCAATGGAATTTTTGCACAAAAATATGAATTTCATAATTTTAGTAAAACTAAAATTCCAATGTTAACAGCATAATGTTGCCATAGGATGGGGCCATAAGATATGAGTTCAAAACTTGGCTCTGACATTAATTGACTGAACTTTGGTAGGTCACTTCAACTTCTTGTGTCTCAGTTTCCTCATAAAATGAGGGGCCTAGACTGATTTGTGGTTCTTATTATTTATAATCTATGCTCTTTTAATACTTTGAATATAAGGGTAGGCTTCTAGTTACTCTATGGATAAATTGTCTTCTAAACTATGCATTAGTGAAATATTTAACTTTTATAGCAAAATGATCACAGAATTAATATTGCAAGCATCAGTAGAAATACTGACCTTGAGCACAGCGCTTTGAAAACTTTCCTTATTTTTATTCAGTGTTATCCACAAAGAAGTACACTGACAATACATCCAGAAGAAGTGGTTATGTAGCTAGGAGAATGGAGGTAGAGGGAAGATACAATTGAAGATACAATACAATTTGGGAGCTGAATGAATTATTACACAAGCTGTAGCCGTGGTCTTCAGAAAATGTCTTTGCATGGGTATATAGCCCTATCTATTCTACCCACCTTACAAAAAACATCTGTTACTCTTTCAAGTAGTTTTTACAATGAGATACTGTCAAAGATTTATTTTCATGAACCAAGATATGATAAATGAAGTTGTTACAGCTTCAAAGTACTGTACTTCAGGGGCTGCTTGAGCTGAATCCCTGGTGACTAGTCAAAGACTCTCTAGGTCAATGTGAGTTTTAGCTTTTAAAACTTTCTGTATAGTTTGTCAGTGGGATTTTTCCTGCCTTAGAATGTGTCTGTTGACGGTAGCTACGGGAAGCTAACTTCCCTTCAAGAGTCCTTTTTTTTGGCTTTCTGACTATGCCCAATAATATTCTTGTAGCTGAGGGAGGTTTCTTTGCAAATGGAAGCCATGGTTACTTCTCAGTTAGATAGAATAGAGCAGTTCATTCACAGCATATCTCTCCTTGAAAAGGTGATAAGCTGTAACTGAAGCAACTGAAGCTTATAATATAGTTAATGAAAATGTCTTACAGTTAAACCATTGTCACTATCCATAGAGCTTACAGAAGAGCATCTACTTTTCTATTGTTCATAAACAAAGAATCTATGTAATGAGATGTTTCCTCTCCTCTTTCTCTACTGTGGATTATTCTCGAGATGGGATATGTCTCACAGCTAGTTCTTGGCATAGAAGACACATAAGATTTTGCTAGGGTATCATAATTTGTCACCTGTACTACTCACATACTAGGAACCAAAACTGAGGGGTATTGAAATATATGGCAATGCTTGTTTGCGTTTCTCAACTCTATTTTTCTGGTCTATTGTAAAAAGGATTTTTTGTTAGGTTTGACTTAGACATTAAGACTTCTGAAATCCTTTCTATCTCTGAGACTCTGTGCTTCTATAATTCTCTTAGAAACAATTACAGTACTCCAATTCATTTACTTACTTCCTAATTGACCGATTGATCGGTTTATAGATTTATAAATTAATTAAACTATATCAGCTGTTTAATAATTAACTGTTTTGGTTGTGGGAACCATGATTTGGTCTTCTGGGTTTTATTGAATTGACATGGATCTGTGTGTTTGTGTGTGTTAGTTTATGTCTTCTCAGTAAAATGCGTAGACACCGTATTTGTATATTTATGTATGCAGATGTTTAGATATTGTTATGGGTAGATATGTATTCACTTCAGTATAACATTCCAAAATTTTTAATGGCTTACTATAGTCTTAATCTTTGCTGGAGGTTCATATGTTCCTAATTGCTTATCCTCAATACCTTCTAAGGAATTTCATTAACTTGAGAGCTCTAAGTGCTGTAGAATCAATGTCTGCATAACATAGGAAATTATTTTGTTATCAAATTAAGCTTCAGCTTAATGCAAAGTATCATGAGATTTCACATTCAACCTCAGAGTACACTGGAGACCATAGTTATGGTAGACTCCTGAATGATCCAGAACCACTTTTTCCTCATACATACCGAATTAATTAAAAGCAAAATATGGCTGCCAGGAGAGAGAGGAATCAGTTGATTTCTTCTACTTATTGAAGTAAATTGACCAGATTAGCAAGGAACATAGAAGTGAGAAGAATTTTTATCCTTACTAGGAGAACATCTAGAAGAATCTAAAGAAAAATAATAAAAAATAAATTTTATCCTTACCAAGAGTAAATGTAAAGGATTCATTTTGAGAGAGGCAAGGTGGGAAGGATCTTTGATGAAGTGCAGCACCAAAATGCTTAGCCAAACAGCAAAGCCTAGATGAAGGGGAAACACTCATGCTCTTCAGTTCTAGGTAGATAAAACATTAATTTACAGTGGTACCTTTCATAGCTTTACCAGACCAAATAACCAATAATTCTTTTTTTCAAACTCTAATAATTTTTTTTATTTCTCCCAATTAATATAAAACAATTTTTAAAATTCACTTTTTAAAACTTTTGACTTCCAAATTCTTTCCCTTTGAGACAGTAAACTATTTGGTTATAAATGATATAGGTTATACACGTGAGATTATGCAAAACATTTTCATATTAATGAGATTGAAAAAGAAGACACAAACCACATACACACACACACACACACACACAAAATGAAAAAAGTGAAAAATAGCATCCTTTCATTTGCTTTCAGACTCCATCAATTGTTTCTCTGGAGATGAATAGCATTTTTCATCTTGAGTCCTTTGGAATTGTCTTGCATCACTGTGTTGCTGAGCATACTTAAGTCATTCATAGTTCATCATAAAATATTGCAGTTACTGTGTATGATGTTCTTCTAATTCTACTAATTTCACTTTGAATCGATTTGTGTAAATCTTTCCAGTTTTTCTCAAGTCATCCAGCTTGTCATTTCTTATAACGCAACAATATTCCATCACAATCATACACTTGTTTAGCCATCTCCCAATTGATGGATATCTTCTCAATTTCTAATTCTTTGCTACCACAAAAAGAGCTGTTATAAACATTTTTGTGCAAATTAGTCCATCTCCCTTTTAATATTTGTAATAATACATAGAAAGTCATTCAAGAATTTTTAAACTACTTTTCTACCTTTAAGTATCATCATGATTTACAGTTAGTGTTGCAGGATGTGAGGGGGTAAAGGGGAAAAATTTCTGGGCCTCTGTTATTTCATTTATAAAATGAGGCATTTGGACTGGATGGTTGCTTCTATCTCTAAATCTCATGTTCTTAATATTTACTTTTGCTATGGACCCCTTTTCAAAACAATGTTTTGAATGCATAATGTTTTGAATGCATAGGACTTAAAAGGAAACCAATTATATTGAAATATAAATATCAAAATATTGTTTAAAAACCTTATGGACCCTGGTTAAGCACCTGTCCACTAAATCTACAATCCTGTCACATTTATGGGATTGAGTATGTTCAAAAGGTTGCCTTTGTCTGGTCTTTGAATTCATAATGGAAAAGGATAAGGAGTTGAACGTGAATCACTTAATGAAGACTTCTTTATGGTGGCGCACAGTATGCTTTACTTTTCTCTGAAGTCTCATTTTATAGACTATCAGTAGAGGCAAGGTATAATGCTTGATGGAGCAATGGTCTGATTCAATATGTCAGATTCTATGTTCTTATCCGGTACACTGACACATACTTATATGAATTTAATTTGAAGTGAGGCAAATCGGGCATTCCTTTTTAAAGGCCATTTGCATGCCACACAGTCAATCTTAAACAAAAGCTGTTTTGTGGTTATCTGAGCATAAAAACACTTACATAACTTTTTTAAGCTGAAAAGCTTTTTTTTCTTTAAAACTACATAATTCAAGTAGCAGATTTTTTACCTCACTACTAAGAAATTTCTTTGCCAGAGCAAGGCAAAAAATGAGAAAAACCTTATATGTGGACATATAATCTATAATAAATGCATTTTTCTGGAAGATTGTATAACACAGTACTTACATTATTGTTTTATTTTACCTTACTGGTAACTGGTAAAAAGTCAATAGGAGTTACCTACTGTAATTTCATAACAGAGACTTTCCTTTTCAGTGAAACAAATTGTCTACAATGTCCAAGGGTACTGAGTTTACAAAGATTAAATAAACAAGTACAGAAATAATCACAATAGGGAAATCACCACTAGGGAACATGTGATAAATGTAAAAGGAGAGATTTCCAATCAAAATGCTATAAGAAATTTGTTGGAAAAGGGATAGGATGGAGTCACAACCTTAATGAAAAGGTTGAGATTAAGAAAAGTTGGACATTGAAGGAAGTGAAAGACTTCAAAAGAATTTGTTGAGTTTGGGATGAAGGGATTGGAGGTAGGGATCCCAGGCGTGGAAGACTGCCTGAGTAAACACATTCGAATGGGGGGAAGCAACATGAGAGCAGTGGGTATAAGGCAGATCAGGTTGACTAGAATTTAGTATGTGGGAAGGAAAGCAATACATGGAAATGTTGGACAGGTAGGAGTATAGTCTCATAAAACTTGTGGCTGGAAGGGATCTTAAAGAAGACAGTTCAATTCACTAATCTTATACATAAGGCAATTGTGATTCAGGACATTTAAGTGTCTTACTTAAGGTCACAAAAATCCTATTGGAGCCAAATTGTGAATGCTCTTAAGTAGCTATGTAAGAAATTTACATATACTTTGATTTGTGTGTGCATGTATACACACACACATACACACACACACACAGAGTTTCAAAAAAAACCCTTCATTGTGTCCCTATTGACTACTGAAACTATATATGACATATGCCATATATTACATAACTGTATGACATGTATATGACATGGCTTATATATATATTATATATAACTATGTATGCATATATATCTACACTATATAGATATCGATATAGATATACAGTTTTTCAGACGTTGTTCTTGCAATCAAAAAAGTATTAGAAGGCTCTCTTTATGTATATGTGTATATAGTTTCAGTAGTCAATAAGGAGACATTAGGTCTTTGAGTAAAGAACCAAATTAGAATAATGGGGCATTTGCTAAATTTTTCTAGCAGCAATGTAGAAGAGAGGTAAGAGATGGTAATGACACTTGCATAGTGCTTAGGCTTGCAAAACACTTTACAAATATTGTATTTGATCCTCAAAATAACCCTGGGGAGTAGGTGCTGTTAAGTATTCAAGGCAGAATTTGAAATCAGGCCTTCCTAATGCCAAGTCTAGCCTTATAACCACTTTACTCCCTAGTTGATTATGAAATTACCATAATAACTTGAAAGACCATGGCATTCATCTAGGTGAAAAGAGAAAATGGCCTCAGTTTTGATTGTAGCATCGAAAGAAAAGACAGACTAAATTCATGAGATGTTAAGGGGTAAAAGCAACAGAATATCTGCGGAGCTGACGATGCAAAAGAAACAGTTCAGGGGGTAGCTAGGTGGCACAGTGGATAAATCACTGGCCCTGGAGTCAGCAGAACCTGAGTTCAAATGTGACCTCAGACACAGCTGTGTGATCCAAGTCGTTTAACCCCATTGCCTCCAAAATAAACAAAAAAAGAAAAAGAAAAAGAAAAAAGAAGCAGTTCATTTCCATTATGAAGGGAAGAACTTCTTAGCTTCATATTCGATCACTTACTAATGAACTTGTGATTAAGTAATAGACAGAAATGTATTTTCTGAGAGGCGTGCAGCGTCCAGATCTGAAATATCAGGCACATAGGGACCTCTCAGCAAGGAGGCTCCCCCCATAGATGCCAAAAGGTAACAAAAATTCATAGAGAGTTTCCTGGGGTACTGAGAGAATAATTGACTTATAAAAGATCTGCACAGTCAGTCTCACATAGATGTAACTTGAACTTACTGATTCTGAGTCTGGTTCACTAATCACAACGTCTGGCTGCCTCTGCAAATACTATAGTCAAACACTAGGTAAGAGGGCAGAGTAAACACAATTACAAGATCAATACATACAATGACTACAGTGATGTAAATGAAAACAATGCTGACAAAAAAAAATCCACAGATTCACTGAAATGACCAGCTTTGTTCCTGGAGGATAGATGATGAAATACACTTTGTTCCTTTTCTTAGGTAGGTGACAGATTCTGGGAGCAAAATATCCCATTTACTGTCAGGTCAGTTTGGTGCTCTATTTTACCTAGCTATTTTTCTTTGCTACAAGGGACATTTCAATGATGTTATTAAATCAGGAAATAGCTACAATATTAATAAAAACAATAATTGCTTTTATTTTGTTACATGTGTATATACTTAGTTTTAATTGAAATGTGGGTAAGGGAATAATGGTACAACATGAAACTCCTGAATTTGTGTATATTTTCAATGGGAAAGAAAGAAAAAAAAGATGAAACCAATTATTTCTCCTGATTTCTGCTAAAGTTTTAATAAAAATTGCTATATATTGAATTGCCTTTATTGTGATGAGTAGAAAAAGTTAGAGACAGACATAAATCCTTAGAGACAAGAATTCAATATTACATAAAAAGATTTCATAATAGTTTTATGTGCTAAGTGCTTTCATAATACTTTTCAGCAGCAATTATTCAACTTCTCAATACAAGATTTCTTTTTCATGAATATAATTCTGGCATATTCAGGGGTGGAAATATATTTATGACAATCTTTCTATCGTACACGCATGGTGATGGAATGTGGTGTTTTAATTAATCAAATATTGTGATTAACAGATAATTGCTGCTTATAGTACAATGGATACATAACCTCATAAAGGTGGGTGCTTGCCTTCTACAATTAGATCATCACCCAATCAGTACTTCTTGTCCTGTGAGATTTTTGTCAATATTATCCCATAGTTCTTCCACAAAGATTCAGCTCATATACTTGCTAGTGGCCCTCCCTAGGCTTTTAACATTCCTAAATGCAGTGGTCAGGTCATCCATCTGTTAGCCCACCTCAGTTCCCAATTATCTATTTCCTGAATGACATCTGTAATGCCATTTTTTTTGAGAGGCAATTGGGGTTAAGTGACTTGCCCAGGGTCACACAGCTAGTAAGTACCAAGTGTCTAGTCTGAGACCGGATTTGAACTCAGGTCCTCCTTACTCCAGGGCCCATGCTTTATCCACTGCACCACCTAGCTGCCCTTGTAATGCTATTTCTTGCACACAAGCCATCCTTACTGATATGTTGCATCTTGTTTATACCCAACATGCATCTCTTCATCATCTAGCACCCAAAGTTTTATTGAACAAATCAATGAAAAATAACTTATTAACTGCTCAATATGTATAAAGCAGTGTGCTAAGTTCTGGCGATGCATGTAGAAAAGAAGACAGTGCCTGCTTTCAAAAATCTCACAGAGGCAACAGATATAGGAGGACTCAGCTGTACAGTAGACGGAAAAGTCCAGGGGTCTTTTGTCTACAACTGTGGGTCAGAAGGAATTCAACTGGAGAGTGTCTCAGCAGGGTAGATAATAGGGCCTAGAAGAATTTAGGACACCGTGGCAGGGCAGATGACAATGTTCATTGGTCTTCTATCTTGCAAGAAGGACTGAATTGGTAAGCCCTGGTTTTATCAAAGTGAAATGAGCTATCAAGTCCGTTCTGTAGGAGACTAGTCCATCACCACTGGGGACCAGGGAGCAGGAATGAGATCTGAAGTTAAGTGGGGATGCTAGATTTCTTTCTGCAGGATGAGGAAAGGGATCAGAGTCCAAGAAGAAGAGGAGAAGGTGGTCAGGATGATTGGTAAAGAAAGCCCCCGATGGAAGCTGTTCTCACCTGATACCACAATAGATTCTGGGCAATCTGGGTCTAGGGAAGAGGGAAAAGAAAATTCCAACACTTCACCACACATTGAAGTGTTACACGGTTCACATTTAAGTAGAATCACTGAATGAGTATAGGTATAAAAAGATAAGTTGTTGCCTCTCAGAGTAACTTGTAATTGTTTTTTTTTTTTAAGTATGGGATCATTTCCTAATCCAATTCAAAGTATTCTTTTTCTTCTATTCAATGAGAGAAAGTACAGTTAAACAAGTAGATATGCTTTGCTGCTGCTGCCTTTGTTACAAAAGGATCAATATTATGCCTTCCCTTCCATATATGATCTAATACTGATTGACACTCTATCTCTTTTCCCTAATCACTCCTTCGCAGGTTTCTGTTTTTTTTTTTTTTCCTGCTTCAAAGGCTATCCTCATTATTTGGATATAGCTAGGCAGCATGTTGAAAGGACAAAAGGCAGTTTCAACTCTCCTCACCCCTCTCCTGTGTTAGCTGTTGTGTACCCCTACTCTATTCTGTACAGCTAGCTTTTCTTTTTAATATCTACACAATTCACATGTAACTTTTAAATCTCTCCTACTTGTCTGTGATTCCTTCTGGCCTTTCTTCTATTCTGTGCATTAACATTTTTTTTCCAATGATCCCCTTTTTTATTTTCTTCCTTTTTCTTTTTATCATCAACTCTATCCTTGTCACCATCTTCCTACTTCCAGTCCCACTTCCAACACACAAATTGTATAAAGGAAAAACAAAATCCATATCAAATATGCATAGTCAAGCAAGACAAATTATTCATGGGAAAATTTAGAATAAATTCTGTCTTGCAAAAGTCAGTGATAAAAGAAATGTCTCATCTGATTTAGAACTAATCCTGTTAAAATGGAGAAGATGACCTAGAGGTCAAAATAAAACTGTACTAATGTGAATTAAACTTTGATGATTTGGAAGGCACCTTAGGATCGCACAATGCCTCAGAATTATCAGCATGAACCTCATTTATCACTGTACTATAGATGTGAAGAAATACCCATTGCCAGTATGTCAGATAAATCAGCTTCTACTTCACATGTAAGTCTTACATGGTGAAAAAAAGCAGAACCTAATTTCCTAAGCATATGCAATTCCATAAATGATATTCTTTCTTTCTCAGAGAAATGCCCAGCTATTTTGCAAGATTTCAACTTACTTCTCGATGAGTCACTGATCTACTGTTTTTTAAAATGTTTTGGTTTTTTTGGGGGGCATGTTGAATCATGAAAATCAACTAATACAATACCTGGCATATAATTAATGTTTGATAAATACTTATTTCTTTTCCTTCCCCTGCACATACATTGGCTTTTTCAAAATCTCTAAGACCTCCATCACTCACCATTGGTCACTCCTCTGGTTACAAACTTGCTAGATTAGTCCCTCTAAACACCTTGAGCTCATAAGGCTTATTGCTCCAGGGCCCTATCCTTATTTCAGCACTGAATTAGAAGTGTGAAAAAAGTAATACAATTTTGGAATATTAAAATTATGAAAATATCCATGTCTCCAGCTCAGTGTCATGGTTGGAAATTTTCCTTTAATACACACTGTGGTCATAGAGTTTAAAAAAAATATCTAGTGAAGTCGAATTGTAAAGACACTGTTTTAACTCAACTATCTTTATCCAAGCTTCCAAAGGATTATGATGTTGGAATCAGTGAGGATTGGTTCTAGGAACAATGTAGAGAAGAGCGAGAAAAGTACTGTTTCTCACACCATTCTCTTTAGAAATTACCAGTCTAGTCTTGCTGTCTCTGCTTCTGTCCTCTGGTCTTTCTTGTCCCCACACCCTTCTCTCCCAACTCCATCCCATCCCCAACCTCTCCCTCTGCCACTAGAGCTCTCCAAGCTAAGTCCTGGTCTTCCTTTGTTGCTACCAGTATGGGTTTCATAGCAGTGGTAATAATTAGCAAACATTTGGCAATGGCTACCCACTATGTCACTAGCTCTCTGTCTCTGCTTCTCTGTCACTAAGCATACCAAATGAAGGACAAAGATCATTTAGGGGATTTATATCAAGAATGAAAAGAAGAGAAAGCTCAGAAGACATGAGGATCTGTATGACAGCATAGAGTTTCCTGCCTTCTTGGTATCTCAATAACCCATTTCCTTCTAGGAAACTTCCAGGAATGGGTAGAAGATGTCACGATCACCTGCTACATAAAATAATTTCATGGCAAAATGCTCTTCAGCATAATTGCCTTCCAAATACATGTGATAAGAATGAAAATAGACTTTTTAAGCTACAAGATAAAATGCCAATCCCCATTTCCTCCAATACATAAACAATTTATAGAAGAAACTGAGTTTTAGTCAATTGAAAATGAGGGAAAAAGAGAATTCCATGAATATTAATGTTTGTAATTTCACAATAGGATTTTTAGTATTTTGTAAAACAATATTTATTATTGTTATTATTACTTTAAATATAGAAGATCTTCTTTTCAGGGAAATTAGCAGTATCAGTA
Organism: Phascolarctos cinereus; assembly: GCF_003287225.1. Taxonomy (NCBI): domain Eukaryota; kingdom Metazoa; phylum Chordata; class Mammalia; order Diprotodontia; family Phascolarctidae; genus Phascolarctos; species Phascolarctos cinereus. Next base: position 304,833,092 of record NW_027555847.1, read on the forward strand.
AATAACAACAACAACAATAATAATAAAAATCTTTTCCTCAATGAACTTTTGCAAGTAGTGAGCCTCACAACTATGAGGCTTTGCACTCTGCCTGGCAGTTTCCAATGAGTTCAAAGGAATCTTTATAGTATTTTTGGGGTTCCCTTGACACTAGCCTGTGAACTGCAGTAAGTAGAAGGGAATGAAGATGGGAAGAGCAGAGGGAGAACAATTGCTTCTTGGTTTTCTCCTGGCCTCAAAATTAGATTTGAGTATGTTCTACACTTGAATCTCTCTTAAACTGTGAGATTTTGAACTTTATTACTCTCAGAGAAGCAATGTAACACAGTGGAAGTGAGCTAGTCTTGGAGCCAGGAAGGTCTTAGTGGTTTATATCCCCCCTGAGATGCATGTAGGCTATATGATCCCAAGGCAATCACTTAATCTCTCAGTGCCCTAGGTCAGTAGTGTCAAACTCAAACAGAAATGGATTACTGCAGACTGCATATTGACTTAAAAAACTACAAATTACCATTATGTATGTTGTACTGTATTTTTATTTATTTTGGAAAACATTTTCAATTACATTTTAATCTGATTTGGGCACACTTGAGAGTTTTGTGGAAAGCATGCTGTGAATTTGACATTTCTACTATAGGCAGTTCTCAAAAAGGCCAACTTGTATCAGTAGAGAGTTTCTTCTTATGAGAGTTCTCTATAGCAATGAAATCACCAGTCCCTACCATAGCTGTAGTTGTTATTTGAAGCTCTTATAATCTCCTAAGCTATTTTCTTTATCCCTTTTATTTGGAACCTTCTACTGTTTCACATTTAAAAACTGCGTGTCTGTTTGGTTGATATTTTCTAAGAAAGAGATCTCTTTCTGGTACTCTACCCTAGGGCAGATTTGTGTGTGTGTGTGTGTGTCAATGAACTGAGATTGCAAGACATATTCTGGTTGGTGAATATTATTTGAGTGAAACATGAAATACACTACAAAATATTCAGCCATCAAACCAAGTCAGAGTTTAGATCTGCTGAATACATCAAAAAGTTTGTGTGGCAGATGGAAGAGATCCAGAATTGGATCAGGACACAAATATGTCCACTTCGTATTTCCTCAGCTAGTTCTAACTTAGGGATTGCTATACTGAATTCTAGTTTGTACATCTAACTGGGCCATTTACCTCATGATGTGCCCTGTGCTCCTTAAGAACACCTATCTACTGGGGCAGCTAGGTGGCACAGTGGATGGAGCACCGGCCCTGAAGTCAGGAGAACCTGAATTCAAATCTGGCCTCAGACACATAACACTAGCTAGCTGTGTGACCCTGGGCAAGTCACTTAACTCCAACTGCCTAAAAATGAAAAGAAAAAAAAAATAACACCTATCTGTCTCAAAAAGGGTGGCACTTTTTTCTTTCTTTCTTTCTTTCTTTCTTTCTTTCTTTCTTTCTTTCTTTCTTTCTTTCTTTCTTTCTTTCTTTCTTTCTTTCTTTCTTTCTTTCTTTCTTTCTTTCTTCTTTTTGGTGAGGCAATGGGGGCTAAGTTACTTGCCCAAGGTCACAGAGAAGGGTGGTACTTTCATAAAAGACTCCACAAACTCTTATCCTTGTGGCATAACAGTCTTTTGGCAGGAAAAATCTAAAGGGGAAAAAAATCAAATATTTTTACGGTTTAGTGGATTCCACCTGTGATTCCTGTGTTTTGGCTTCTGGCCTCTTGCAATGTCAAGCATCTCCACTAACTAAAAAAATGCAGAAAGTTGTCATGGAATTCTGATGCCCCAACGGGATGCTGTCAAAGGGCTAGCAGCTGGACTGTGCAAAGAGCAAGCAGAATGTGCTCGTGGGCCATTATCAAAAATCAGATGATTTGAGAAGACAAAGCAGAGTAGGAGAGTGGTAAAAAGCCCCTAACTCTAGAGTCAATTTCCCAGGTTCTTTGTAGAAAAAAGCTGTAGCTTACACACTGACAAGTACTCCCATCTCCTCCAACTACGTGCAAGCACATACAACATAAATCTATAGATATAGATATATGTGTATACTTACACATACATTTATTTACATATTGTATGTAGATGTGTTTATATTCATATATGTCCGCATATATGTAGATATTTGCATGCATTTTGTGTATGAATGTACATTTGTGTGGATATGTATGTACCCATAAACAGATGTAGCTATCTACATATACATATATATGCCAATATTTTCAATACAAGGACAATGCCATATGGTCTGTATCACTCTATGGAATACTGTATGATTTATGTTATATTTTCAAATCAAACAGACATATAATTAAGATGCTTGGATGGAAGCTGTTAGTGGGAGCGAATAGAAGCCTTCAAATTGATTTGCTTATACTTGAGATAAACTTTGCTTCTTTCAGGATTTCACATATGATATTAAATTTCACACAGCAAAATAAATCAGATTTGCTATGCCCTTTCCAAGGAGAGAACAAATGCCCAGAGCTAGTCAGAAATTGAGTTACATTATAATAATACTGTAGTATTCCTACTACATTTAGAAAGCAAAGAATTAGGCTGAGTTGTTATGGGAACAATTAATAGGACTTAGTGTATGACAGATATAACACGAATTCAGTGAGAGAGGGCCCTTTAATGAAGATGCAACAGGCCCCTTTAATATTGAAATGTAAAGTTGAGGATTCTCAAAATTAAAACAGCATCAGAATGAAGGCTACAATGTATTCATTTTCACATAGTGGTACTTAGATTTGTCAGTCTTCCTGCTGGGAGTCTCCTAAAGCATATATTTTAATTTTATTTGTGTGCAAAATGATCATTAATACCAGTGAGAAACCCACATTGGTAAGAAATACATGAGATGACTTCATCACTCCATTTGTCACCTTAGGAAAAAGTTTCTTCAAAGAATGTAACATTCTGCCCAGCCCAGGTTGTTTTAAGCATGTTTCAGTCCTTGAATATCTTCAGATCAGGTGCTGTGCTTATATAACTCAAAGGTGAAAAATATTATTGAGAAACCTAGCCCCATAATAGTCAGGACATTTTCACAGTTTGTGCATTTTGCAGTATATTTAGCCTCACCTGATAAAACATAAATCATTATGTATGTTGTTTTCCAGTTTTGTTTCCTTTATTCCATATCAGTTTAAACAAGTCTGTCCATATTTCTCTGATTTTCTCATGCTCATCATTCTTTAGGTATAGTAATGTCCCATTAAATTAATGTACCACAATTTGTTCAGCCATTCTTCTAAAGTCGTTTTTAACTCTTAGAGGCTCCTTCATATTTTAGATCACAAATAGGTTGTTTCTTTTTTTTCTCGTACCCCCATCACTTACTATAGTGCTTGACACACAGTAGGGTTTTAATAAATATTTACTGGTAACACAATGAATATATGCTTGAGGCTTTAATCTGTTAAAAGAATTAGAAATAATCCCTTTCAATTCAAATAAAAGTGAGATAAATTGAGTCTGTTTTCTGTTTATAAGCAAATAAGTAACTTATTTATCCTTTGCAACAAGGAGGGTTAAATGTGAACCCTACAGAGATAGGAGAAAGGATGATACAAATGAGCTTAAGCAATTAAACATGTCTGTCTTTGAGAATATTAAAGATATTAGGTGATAAGGTAGTAAGGATTAGATCCATGATTTCCTTATCATAGAGAACTCATGGATGAGAATATCCCCTTTATCAATGCAGGTTAGCATCTTCCCTTCAATCTGCAGTCTTAGAAAACTGCTTATGATGCTAAGAGGATAGTGACTTGCCTAGAATCATATAATCAGTATGATTCCGAGGCAGGACTTGAATCCAGGATTTCTAGGTTCTAAGTTCAGTTTTCTATCCACTATGATGTGCTACCTGGCAAAGGTATAAAAGTTTAGACTGGATTTGGATAAATAGTTTTGGCTGGGATGTTATACTATTGAATGTATATAGATGAAATATATGGGCACCTAAGTAGAGCAGTAGATAGAGCACTGGGCCTGTATTCAGGAAGACTGATATTCCTGAGTTCAAATCTGGCCTTAGACACTTTATTAGCTGCATGACCCTGGGCAAGTGACTTAACATGCCTTAGCTTCCTCATCTGCAAAATGAGTGGGAGAAGGAAATGGCAAAGGATTCCAGTATCACTGCCAAGAAAACCTCAAATGGGGTCCTGAAGAGTTGGACACAATTCAAATAACTAAACAACAACAACAGTTCACCTTTGGGGAAGCTAGTCCAACTTGGTTCCATATTGATTTGGTCTAACTATTCTGTTAAAACAATTTTGAACAATTCATTGACCAAGTCTTGTTTTGATTTGTGTGGTCTTGGGCTAACTGTATTTATTCATTACAAGGGTGGACTTTCAGAAGAGGGGAATATTTTTAGTGTGTAGTGATAAAGATAAAAAAAAGAATAAGAAGAGTAATTAATAAGACATTAAAATAAATAGAATAAAACAAAAAAGTTCAGAAGGGGAAACAAACAACAATTTGTATAGTATAGCATTAAAATTAACATAAACTAAAAATATGTGTTATAGAAGTTCATGTTTTCACATACAATTCTCTTTTTTATTTCTCTGTGCACTAGAACATTCATATTCATTGTTGATTATTAAGTTCATAATGCAACAGATTTTTTTTAAAGAAATTATTCTGTTGATGTTGTTTAGGGTTAATTTAATGGCCAGATGGGCCAGTAAATAGAGTGCTAGAGGTAGAGATAGGAAGTAATGAGGATCAAATTAGGATGCTTTGCCATTTCCTTCTCCTGCTCATTTGATGTAAAACACTTTTCAAACTTTAAAGTGCTAAATAAAAGCTACTTATTATTATTGTTATTATTAACAATAGATGGATGGAAGGAGAAACTTATTAGAGAATTAGTCAGTGAAAGAGGTAGTAAAAGTCTGAACTAGTTTAGTTGGAGACAGTAATAAAAAAAACAAGATAATTCATTTTTAGAAGTATTTCTAGAAGTTGGCAACTACAAAATTTGGATAGGAGTAGAGTAGGAAAGTTAAATATAATTGAGGTTCAGAGCCTTTGTGGCAGGAGGACTGTTGTTCCTTTAACAGAAACAGGGAACTCAAGAGTAGTAGCTACTTTATGAGACAATGGATGATGATGATACTCCCATGAATTCAGTTATCACTTCTATTTTGATAATGGTCAGGTCTCTCCATCTAGTCCTAACCTCTCTCCTAATCTCCTGGTCTTCTATCTCCAACTGCATATTCAAGATACTGAACTGTTGATTCTTCCTTCATTACATCTCTCATATATGCCCCCTTCTCTTCTCTGACACTGTCTCACCCTAGTATAAGTCCTCATCACCAAACATCTGGACTACTGAAATAGCTCTCTGATTAATCTCCCTAAATTAGATCTCTCTCAACTCTTTTATTATTCATTTGTTTTCAGTCATGTCTGACTCTTTATGACCCCATTTAGAGTATCTTTGACTGAAATAGTTTGCCATTTCCTTCTCCAGGTCACTTTACAAATGAGAAAGTTGAGGCAATAAATAGGGTTAAGTGACCTGCCCAGGATCATACAGCTGCTAAGTGTCTGAGACCAGATTTGAACTCAGATCTTTCTGATCCAGGCCCACCACTCTATCCACTGGGTCACCTAGCTGTCCCTTCCTAACTCTAGTACATCCTCTCGTCAGCTGTCAAATTTATCTTTCTTAAAAATGGGTTTCAACATGTCACCCCCTATTCCATAGACTCAAGTGGCTCCCTATTACCTTCAAAATCAAATATAAAATTCTTTGGCATTTAATACCCTTCATAATCTATTTCCATCATACCCTTTCAGTCTTCCTATATCTAACTCCCTCCACAGACGCTTTGTCCTCTACAATCCAATAACACTGATATCCTTGTTATTTCTTGTACAAGACACTCCATTTCTCTACTCTAGGTGTTTTTACTGGCTGTCTCCTATGCCCAAAATTCCGTCTTTCCTCATCTAGATCTACTGGGTTCCTTCAAGTACTAATCAAAATGCCACCTTCTACTGGAAGTCTTTTCTAATGCTCCTTAATGCTAATCTGTTGATTATTTCCAGTTTATTCTGTATATACATTGTTTGCACATACTTGTTTGCATATCCTCTTCTCCCATTATTGAGAACAATGGCCTTTGTTTGTTTGTTTTTCCTTTTCCCTGTACTTCCACTGTTTAGCACAATACTTGACACTAGTACACAATAAATGTCTGTTGACTAAATGACTTACTGGTTGTGTTAATACATGCTATTGATGTTTCTGGGCAGATCTTTCATATAGGAAGATGATGACACTGATCCACCATCACTAGGGCCTAAGCCTTGAGTTGTTTCTTGTTTATTTGTTTTCCTACAGTGGAATGAATTTAGACAGATGAATTTATACTCTTGCCTGCTGAGATAACCAGCCACAGACTTATTACCCCTGTTGTTTGCTGTTTTCTGCCATCATTCAACAGCGTCCAGAAGCAAGCAACTCTACTGCATATAATCACATAGTGCTATGACTCACTGTCACAATCTTGTCACTTAGAGGCAACCATATCCAAATCAATTCTGTACTACATGTAACTCCTCTTATTTGCTCAAAACACATCAGTATCTTTCAGAATCTCCTGGAACTTCATACCCAGAAATGAGAATGATAAACTCCCAAGGTGTTCACAACAATAAGAGAGGATCAGAATTCCAAATGACATCTTTCTCTTTTTACTCATCTGGATTTTTTGCATTCTATTGTATAGAGTGAGTTTTCTCCATCTATAATGAAGACATCTTCTATGGTGAAAGGTGATTATTTTCCTTACATTTTCACCTGCATAAATTTGGTTTCCAGCACACACCTGCATTGCTTTCTTTGAGTCTACAGGATGAACTTCAATAAAATAAAAGTGTTGCTCACATTCTCATTTTAAGCCATTTCCATTTCTTTCTTTCTATTATCTCAAGATTAATTCTTGGACTCAAGCAAACTAGATTTTATAGCAAGCTAGAGGTACAGGCAGCATGATTATCTACCACACTGTTGTGATGGTAGCTAAGCAGTACTGCTAGAGAGCTGGAACACTTGAAGACTTGAAAATTAGTGGTTATGTTTTTGAAGATTGTGAAAGATATAGACAAACTGAAAGGAAATAGTTACCTTCCTGATTTTCATGAAACCTGTTTTAGTCCCTCAAATAGGAAAAGTAAATGCTTGAAAAAAAAAACACCATGTGATGCTGGATAAGTCACCTCACCATCTAAGACGTCAATTTCTTTATCAACAAAAACTGAAAATGTTTGAATAGATACAGGTTTTTTTTTTAAAGTTTTAAATGTTATAAACCCCTTCTGCAGTCTGGTAAACTTACAAACCCCTTCTTAGAGAAATGTTTTAAAATCCAGACAAGAAAATGCATAGGATTACAAAAAAAATCATATTGAAACTTATTTTTTAAACAAATCATGGACCCCACATTCAGAATTTCTGGTATCCTTTTCAGCTGTAGATTTATATTTTTCTTGAAATTGATGTGGTTTTGTGGAATAAAGAAGCAGTCGGACATGCTTTGTTTAGGATTATAATTTGACTTTAAAAAAATAAACAAACAGAGATTGAAGTGAGTGATTACGAAGACTCTGAGTAGAGTCAGGGCCATCCATTTGTTTCCTTTATAGAGGTTCAGGATAAAGACCAGTGTTCTCATCAATTAAGGCAATTCTCTGTGTGGAAACCACCTCCACCATTGCAGAGCAGTTGTTGTAATTTACAGTCTTAGAGAGTTGCCTGGTGGTACTTGGGAAAGGGAACAAGCACTTATAAAGTACCTACTCTGTGCCAAGCACTGTGATAGGCACTTTATACATAATTTCTCACTTAAAGAAACAATGTGGTATAGCTGATAAAGTTTTCAAATCCGGAAGAGATAGATTCAAATTCAGCCTCAGACACTGTGACCCTGGGAAGTTCCTTAGCTTCTAAGCCTGTTTTTTCATTTGTAAAATGGAGATAAACTAGCATCTACCTCACAGGATTGTTATGAGGATTGAGTAAAATCTCATTTATATGTACATATGTATATATGTATGTATACATGCATGTATGTACATATAGATATATAATTGAAATACATATGTGTATATACATGTATACATATATGGGAAACTAGGTGGTATAGTGGATAGAGAGTTCAAATCTGGCCTCAGATATTTACTAGCTATGTGACTTTGGGCAAGTCACTTAACTTTGCCTCACTTTCCTCATCTGTAAAATCAGCTGGAGAAGGAAATGTCAAATCACTCCAATATCTTTGCCAAGAAAACCCCAAATGGGGACATGAAAGTTAGGACACAACTGAAACAACTGAACAACAAATATACATATATATACACATGTGTATATAATTTATAATAATATATTAAATATATACTATATAACATGTTAAACATTATGCATGCCATATTATTTATAAAATATGTTTTATATATATATATATATATACATATATACAAATATTGCTTTTCATATATTAAGTGCTGTACATGAGAACTATGAATTTGTATGATTTTTAAAAACAAGAAAAGATCAGAATTGGGAATGGTTTATTCTTTCTGCTGCAAATCTGTGACTTTGCTTTGTATTGTAGAAACTGCTTTTATTTTTATTGCCTATGGTCGTACAGCTAATATGTGTCAGAAGCTGCTGTTGAATCCAGGCCTTCCTGTCTCCATTATGCAATATTCCCTCTCAGTGACATATTGGGAGGTTAAAAATATATCTTTGAAAAATATATTTCAGTAAACTTAACATATCTGGCACCATTATTATCTTCAAGGGAATAGGTAAAGTCCTAATTCTAGAAAAGAGTGGAGCATAGCTTTGATTTAAAGAAAAAAATGGCTTTTAATAATCTATAGATTAGATAATCCATCGCTGCAAATTGATTGCCTTATATTTTGCATCTTTTTTTATGTAAAACATCTAGAACTGAGTGGTAATCAAATAGTCTGTCTGTCCAGTGTAACAGACTTCTTTGAAAAAAAATGACACTTCTTAGATTTCAAAATATCCCCGCCCCAGAATGATTAGCATCAAATTTCTATATCAGAATAGGACTCATTAAGAAGAAATGGATCAAACATACAAACAGGCTAGCTGTAAGGAGAAGAACAAATCTTCAAATGAGAATGCCACAAAGGAGAGGATGGGGGATTATGTCAAGAGGTTTTGAGATTTACTAATTCTTCCCTCCCTTCTATCTTTCCCTTTCTACCTCTCTTATTTGACTTTTAAAATCCTTCTTGAGCTTTTACAAGAAGGCTTTTTGGGCTGGAGATCAGTTCATATTCCCCTCTGAGGTTTCAGATGCGGGTATATTGACAATGTTGTCCTCTTCTGAATTTGTGTTTTGATCTTCCCTGTCACCAAGATATTTTTCTATGATCGTTGTTTTTCTTTTTGCTCATGTTGTTTGCCTTTTTTCTGGCTTTTAAAGTTGATCTCTGATGCTTGGGCCCAGGGGCACTGTCCCAGGCTTCTTGTGCTGGGGGCTAGGGGCCTGTTTACTAGTTTGCTGAGGAGGGGTTTGCCACTGGCTTGCTAGGATGCTTCCCTTCCAGTACTGATCCCCTTCAGTCACAGCAGGAGAGACTTTTCCCGTAAATCCTCATAGCGCATGAGCTAAAAGACTGCTGTATCTTCTCTTTCTGCTGACTTCACTATTTCAGGATTTTTCCTGGGGCACTACTCTCTGGGTTTTTCAAGGTCAATAAGGGAGGGTGAGAGCAACTTACTGCTTACTCTGCCATCTTGGCTCCCAGAAGTCTAAATAGATGACTTTCAAACATTCAATCTATGGGCTAATAGCTCCAAGAACAGCCACGTCACTTAACTGCAACTGCTGCTGATACAGTCACTCCCAAGTGAGTGCAGACTGGACGCTTCCCTCCCAGGCCAGCACAACCGACCTTTCCAGTCGACCTTCCAGGTTTTCCTGGGCTGGAAATCTGCCTCATTTTTTCTCTTTGTGGGTTCTGCCACTCCAGAATTTGTTCAGTTACTTTTTAGAGGTATTTGAAGGGGTTTGGGGGAGAGCTCAGGTGAGTCCCTGCTCTCACTCCACAATCTTGGCTCCACCTCTGATCCTCTTTCTTAAATAGTGCATTATCTTATTTTGTTCTCTCAACAACCTGAAAGGTAGATGCTATTATTAACCTCATTGTGCAGATGAGGGTGTGAGGGAGGTAAAATGACTTACCTGGGGTCACACAGCTAGTAAGTATCTGAAACAGGATATGAATTCAAGTCTTCCAGACTTTAGGTCTACTGTGCACTCTCTCTAACATGGCTCATCTTTATACTGAGGGAGGCTTGAGGAAAAAAAAATATATGTTTGGAACAGCTGCTGGGATGATTGCAAAAGATAGTATATTAGAGAGGAGTAAACAGATTCCTATAATACAGAAAGCCCAGTTGAGATTAGATGATTAGATAGCATAAATCTGGAGTAAATGCAGTAATCATGGTTCCTACACCATTCAGCATCGTTCAGCGCACATAAATAAAAGGGCAATAGGAAATGGAGGAGCTGACCATTTGGAGGCTTTTGGAAGGCATGGGTAAAATCATCCCAAAGGAAAGTAGGTCCATGGGATTCAACAATAGAAGCCTGTATAATATTAAAATTGTTAATAATAAGGTCAGGATTAAGGAGGGAAGAAAGTGAAGCTGGACTAAGAATAATGAACTGGGAGAATGCTGAGGGGAAGAAAGGAGGACAAAGAATACATTTAAATGGACTGATATAAAGAGAGAGGCGAAATGACAAGAAATTATCATTGAACAAAGGAATTTCAAAATTCTTGATTGTGAAAGTGAAACATTTGTTCATAATGGTAAAGTCAAAAGTGTGATCTTCCCTAGGTGTGGCTAAGCTAGAAAATGATTGACATGAGTGCTTACTATAATGATGAAAGTACAGTACAAAGAGGTAGACAAGGAATCAGGAAACTTGGTTTCTGGTCCTCAATCCCCTGCTATTTCATTAAATTACTTAGTCAAATTATTTAATTCTTTGAGCACCAGTTTCATCATGAATGAGAGGTTGGATTAGATGATTACAAAAATACGTCAAGGTATAAAATTCAATATTAAAATTCAATATTTTTATCAGTCATAAAGAAAAAGATGGAATCCTTAGAAAAATGAGCAAACAATAAAGCTGAGAAAACTAGCTAATAGAATAGAGTGTCAATAGGTAAAGACAAGATGACATTTAACAGGCATAAACATACAATGTTTACTTGAATTCATAATACCTTCTCAAGTATAAGAAAACAGATGGTAGAGGTGTGACTAGACAATAGTTCTTCTAAAAAAACCTTTTTTTTTTAAATTTAATGTGGCATCATTGGTGGAATACAAGTTCAAGATGTGTTCAATGGCATACATTGTCATATGGCAGCTGAAAAATGTAATGTTATCTCCAGTAGAAGAGTGAGACATAATACTGAGAATGAGAGAGATCCCCTTCTCAAGCTACTCAGGCTTCATCTGGAGAATTATATCCAGTTCTTGGAGCCACATTTTAGAAAAGACATTGATGTATCAAAAGGATAGGGACCAGGACAATAAAAGGATTGGAGACCATTAAAATACTTCCTTTTAAAATATTTGGCATAGAAGTTTTATGAGAAATATTGTTCCATCTGAATTAGTAGAAAAAAATTCTATTTAGGCATATGGGTAGCTTTTTTTAAAGTTTTTTTTTTGTTATCTTTACTATCTCTGGGGATCACCATAAGTTTCTTCTTATAAGAAGGTTTCAAGTCAAGACCAAAGACTACTTGTTGAGAAAGTTATTGCAAGGGTTCTTGGTCAAGATGACATCAATAAGTCAATAAGCATCTTTTTATTGTACTACATGTTTGGTGCTGAGAGAAGCAGTGGATTTATGAGGAAAAACATGTTAACAGTCTCTTCCGGCAATGATCTTACAATCTATCAGAGGAGATAACATGTACATAAGTAAATACATAAAGATATACTTAAGGAAATTTTGGGAAGGAGGCACTAGCAGCTGGTTGAGGATCAAGAAGTTTTTCACCTAGAAGGTGGTACTTCAGCTGAGTCTTGAAGGAATCAAGAATTTCTAAGAGGAGAGGGTAGATTCTAGGAATGGTGTAGTACAAAATCAAAGAAACCCAAAATGAGGTGCTGAGTATAATGAAACAGCAAGAAAGATAATCTGACTAGACAATAAAATAAGAGAAGTAATAGATAATAAAGGTGAAACACAAGTTAGGGCCCGATTGTGAAGGGCTGTACATGACAAATACAGTAGCTTATATTTTATCCCATATGCAGTAGAGAACCACTAAACTTATTGAATTTTAATTAGGGGAGTGACATTATCATAGCTTAGCTTTAAGAAAGTTGTTTTGGCTGCTGATTGGAGGGGAGAGAACATTGAGGCACAGAGACCAGTAAGGAAGTTTTTAAATCTCTTCAGGTGAGAGATGAAGAAAGCCTCAACTAAAATTGTAGCCATGTGAGTACAGAGAAAAGGTTGGGTGTAAGAGATACTGATATAGAAACAAGATTTGGCAATTAAATGGCCATGTGGAATGAGGAGTCTAAAATAACACAAGGTTTGCATTACAGCACATAGGAACAATGATGATGCTCTCAACAGAAATAGGAAAGTTCAAATGATTTTTTTTTGAAAAAAGATAATAAATTCTGGTTTTAGATGTCTTAAGCTGGAGATGTATATGGAACATGAATTTGGAAATATCCAACAGGCATTTGGTAATTTGGGACTAGAGCTTAGAATTAAAATTCAATGGGGCCAAAAGTCCCTTAGACCTGGAGTGTGCCAGAGCCAGCTTGCACCTTGTTCACTAGAGCGTTTTTTAAAATTTTCAGTGTGAGCATTTCAACTTCATAAATCAGCAAAAACTACAAATCAGGGCATGATTTATTGTAGAATTGATTGTCTGGAATTAAGAAAGTGATAGAGAAAATGTTAATAATGCAGGTGAAATGTAAAAGAAAAAGTGTTATGTATACATTTTTAAAGAACCTGTTGTTAAACATTTACTAGCACAGCCATGCTCAGAACACTGGAATTCTATACTGTGAAGGAGTAGTTACCAGAACAAGGAAAGAATAGCCATGAAAGTGAGGAAAGGAAAGTTTCTAAGGGGTGGTCAACAATGTCAAAGAGATAGAAATGTAAAGGAAAAAATATTGTAAAAAAAGTCACCAGATTTAGTAACAAAGGGGTAAACTTTTAGGAAGCAATTTTAGCAAAGGAGTAGAGCCTGAAATCAGACTAGCAAGAATAAAGGGAGAGGGGAAAGCAAGTATAAACTGCTCTTTCTAGAAATTTAACAGTGAAGTGGAAAAAAAAAGATAGGAGAATAATATATAGGACAAGAGACTGAGGGGATAGCAGGGCCAAAGAAATGTTTTCTTCAAGTTAGAAGGAAACTGTTGTATCTATAAATAGAAAGAATGATTCATGCAAGAAAAACTGAACACACCAGACCAGAGGGGCATACTGGTCTGAGAGTTATAAGACCAGGGGGCAAGTTCCGGCTCTGACTCAGAATAAATAAGGGCAAGTCACTTAGCTTGCATCTGTTTCCTCACCTATAAAATGAGAATATTAACAGTTACCCTATTTATATTTTGAGGAAAGCACTTTGTATACCTGTAAGCACTACATCAGTGTAAATTTTTATTTTGACAATTTTTTATGACATTTTCTTTCAAACCAATCCATTTTTTGGGGAAAAAAATATGCAATTTTAGAGTGTCAGAAGAAAAAAATAGAGGGGTGGGGTGGGAATTGACCAAAGAGAACAGTAAGTTTGTTGGTTATAATGGCAATGTTCAAGAACCAAAAGATGCACATTTTCATGTACATTGGATTTTATAGAGCAAAACATCTACTGTTGAACTTTAGCTGAATTGGAAACCCTTCCTTCACCTAAGTTGTCCATTATCATTTCAAGTTCTCTAAGTAGATTTTTTTTAACACAAAACTTTCAGAGTTGGCTTGAATTAAAATCCTCTCATTTGAAAATTTCTATCAAAATGATTTATTTGAGCTGCTGCTGCTGATTTTCTGTTTATTTTCATCTTTTGTCTGTCTCCTGAATAATTGTTGTCTTACAGAAGACATGGGGATAGGATCAAGTGAGTGGGTGGGTAGGAGTTTGCAAGATTAATGTAGCTGTTGTTGCCTGGTGGAAATAATCCAAAATTAGGGCTTGCTAGTTAGTTAGGGCCAATTACACCATAGTTTGGCTAGATAGACAAGTAGGATGTCTTACCAATGAGTAATTAATGGAGGTAACATAGATGGAAGAGTAACTGCAAGGCAGGATCTGTGAGTCAAAGTTTAATATTGTAAACAAAGATAACCTTAACAAGGACAGAGAGAAATCCAGAGTATGAGGATGAGGGTGACAATGGTTCATCTATGTGAGTAATTACATTACTCCATTTGTACAAGCAAGTGGAGTTGAAGGCTGAAAGTCCAGGCTGCTATGCCAGAACAACATTTGGACCCAAATTCCTAGAGGAAGTTCAGTGGCCCTACCCCTCTCCTATAACTTTCAGTGATTGGTAGTTCAGCTGCTTCACTCAGAAATAATGAAATGTGATTTTCTATGTCTCTCCAAATTTTGCAATCATTAAAAATTCTAATACAGTAAATAAATACTAGTGCTCACAATGTAGCCAGGTACCTTTTTTTTTTTGAGGGGTGGAACTATTAAGAACATCCTCCTACTAATGTAGGCAAGGAAAAAGATAGATAGATTGCTTTCTCTTTCTCATAGTTCAGAAGCAAAATCTGGAGCCACAATGCCATGTTGTATATAATGTCAATTTTATATCTGGGAAGATGTTATTGGAATGTATACCTTACTGAACAGATTGATTACCAGAATTTTCTTTTAAGGGGAGATAAAAATAGTTTAAATGTAGAGATAATATTTGGTAGGGGATAGGGGCTATCTTCATTTCCCCAAATACCTGAAGAAGAAAAACTTGAGGTTTTGCTCTTCATGAGAAGTAGCTGCAGACTAGAGAGAAGGATAAAAGTAGGATAGAAAGAAGTTTTAGGTGTGCAAAGGAAGACAAATGGCTAAGAGCCAAGAGATTCTAGCAGGAGAAAAAAAGATGAGAATGAGAAAAGGATCTTGGGTATAATGATCAGAGCTAAGTAATAAGGGCTTTATCTTCCTCCCTAGTGGCCAAGGTGACTGAGTAAAGAGAATACTGGGATTAGAAGTGAATACCCTTGTTGAAATGAAAGTAGAAAGGATAAAAACAGTAGAAACTGTAACAAAGCAAAGGTTAAAAAGAGGAAAAAAAAAGACTAGAAAGCAAAAGTGGAAGGAATATAAACTATGCCATAATCATACATCTTTCTTTATAAAATTTTTTAATTAAATGAATAAAATGACTAGTTACTCCTCAAAATAAAGATGCTATATAGTTAGATTTTTATTATTGACTAAATTGATTTGGAATAAAGCTATCCAAATCCCTTGGCACAATCTTCATGATTGGCTTCTCAAATTAAACCATCCTTGTTTCACCAAGGCATATTGGCACATCCAAAATTGCTGCCCCTGTCGTTGCTTTTGAACAAATAAATCAAACTAGTATATCGGTCATATTTGCTTAATTTCAAGATCATCTCACTTAGTAATCTTTATAAATCAATACTTTGGTTGAATTTACAAATTTGCAGATAGTTTGAATGCTACAAATGCATCTACCAACTTGCCCTCCCACAGTGTGAAGTTCCTCAAAAACTTTCAACCAACTGATACAATTAACTAGCTCCAAATGTATTGCCAATTTGGGGAAACTGTCATTTTTACCTAACCAATGAGAAGTAAACAAATCAAAGCTTCAATGAAAAGGATCCAATTATCAAATCAATTCTGCAAATGTTTATTATCTAGTTTCAATGACTCCATTTGCTGGCAAGCAGCCATCTTTACATGAAGACCCTTTCTACAGAAAATAGTTCATCTTATATTAAAGCACTACAGAAATAAACTTTCAGTCAAGTTGCTTTTGTTATTACCATTATACTACCTAAAATTGTGCCCACTAGTCTGTTCCTCAAGAAAATGTATTACCACTAGACTGTGTGTTCCTTTAGGACAAGGACTATATCTTATTTATGTCTATATCCTTGCCAGCTCCTAACACAATAATATTTTGTTGTCTTCCTCATTATAGGAGCCTTAAAATGACTTTTAAATGAATGTTAATTATTTAATGAAAGCAAATAAAAGTATTTACTTAAACTAAATAAAATTAAACTAAGACTTCTTGATGCTTGCAAGAAGTTACCACCTTAAGGAAAGAAATCAGAGACATTGTGTGCTTTGAACAATTGATCGTGTTTTTTTTTCCTTTTCTAAGGACTATCAGGGAAGCCAAAAACATGTAGAAAACAATGTGTTTACCCAGGATGAGAGAACCCTTCTCATCTCATAACAAAGAATGGCAAATCTACAGTGCTCTTTCTCTCCAAATTCTATGGGACACAATATTGTCTAACAAGGAGCTAAAATGGGAAAACAAGTAGAGAATTCTTAACAGAAATAAAATATTATGTAATCGAATCATTTGACATAGCTCTTCTTTAATAACTACTTTTCACACCAACATTAGTCAGTAAATAAGCATTTATCAAGCAACTACAATGTACTAGGCATTGTGCTAAACAATGGGAGTACAAAGAAAGGAATACAGAGCAAAACAAATAAAACAAAGCACACATACAATGAGTACTGTTCTCAGTGAGTTTCTAGTCTAATGTAGAAAACAAAATGAAAACAGCCATGTACAAAGAAGTTATAAATGGGATCATTTGGAAATAATTAATGGTGAGAAGGCACTAGCATTAACAGGATTGGAAAAATCTTGTAGAAAGTGAGATTTTAGCTGGGACTTGAAGGAAACCAGGGAGGCCAGAAGATAAACATAAGGAGGAAGAAAATTCTAGACATGGGAGGCAGCTGGTAAAATTTTTAACAATCAGAAGATGAGTGTTTCTTTTTGTTTGTTTGTTTGTTTTTGTGAGGAGCAACATGTCAGTGTAGGCACTCATCATTTTACACCTGGTCTATAGCAATTTCCTCTTGGTGGATCTACCTCTCTCAAATCCCTCTCCACTCCAAGCCATCTTCTTTTCAGCCGCTAAGGTAATTATCCCAAAGTGCAGCTGATCAACACACTCTAGTGGATCCCTATTGCTTCCAGGATCAAATATAAAATCCTCTGTTTAGCATTCAAAACCTTTCGTAATCTAGCCCCCTCCTACCTTCCCAGTATTCCTGTATCCTACTCCTCTATAGATACATTTCAGTCCAGTGACACTGGCCTCTTTGCTGTTCTATGAACAAAATGCTCCATTTATGCGCTACAGGCATTTTCCCTGGCTGCCCCCTATGATTAGACTGTTTTCCTTGCTCAACTCTACCTAATGACTTTCCTGACTTTCTTTGAGTCCTAATTAAAATTCCATCTTCTCCAGGAAGCCCTTCCCCATCCCTCTGTAATTCTATTGCCTTCCCTCTGTTATTTCCTATGTACCTAGATAGAGAGATAGGTAGGTAGATAGAAAGATAGATGGATGGATGGATGGATGGGTGGATGGGTGGTGGGTGCATGGATAGATAGATACACACACAGACACACCCACACATATGTTTTTTTCCCCATTAGACTGTTAGCTCCTTTACTGTCTTTTGCCTCTTTTTGTATCCTTAGTGCTTAGCATAGTGCCTGAAACATAGTTATGTACCTAATAAATGTTTATTGCTTTATTTATTGTCACTGGATCACAGAATATGGGAGGGAGTAAAGTGAGGGAGGATATTGGGGGGGCAAGGTATAAGAAGATTAGGAAAGTAGGAGAGGGCCAGGTTATGAAGGGTTTTGAATGATGAACAGATCCTAGAGATGATAGGGAACCAACTGGAGTTTATTGAGTTGAGGTGGGGAGGGGAATGACATGGTCAGACCTCTGCTTTAGGCAGATTAATTTTGTTACATTACTAAAGCCATATTTGAATGTATCATCATAGTATAGAAACTATTTTAGATTCTCAAAAGCTATGCTAGTGAAACACAGGCTATGAGAGATTCTATCAAATTAGAAAAGCTGATAGTTAAGTGTGGGTATAGGCTGTATGTCTATTCTACAAGGACAAGCTTATTTAAATTGGGATAAGCCCTTCACATTGGCCACCAAATAATGACTTATTTTTTTTGGGGGGGTGGGGGGAGTCATAGCAAAGCACAAACACTAAGGAATGAGGGAGTTATCACCTGAATTAGTGAAAGGACTATTTATACTATGAAAATCAGAGATTCTTGAAGTATTTAAGTAAATATGACTAGTGAATGATGCAGTATCAAAATTACAGAACTTGAAAAATGGAAGAGACCTTAGCAACTATCTGGTCCAACCTATGCTCAGTATGAATTCTATCTATAATATGTATAACCAGTGATTCCTATAGCCTCTGATTAAATGAGTAGAAATGACCTCCAACGAGTAGAAATCTACTCTCTTGTAAAGAAAGCCATTCTATTTTTCGATAGAGGCAGCTAGATAGCTCAGTGGATAGAGCACTTATCCTGGAGTCAGTTCAAATCCATACTCAGACACTTACTAACTATGTAATCCCAGGGAAGACATTTAGCCTCTGCCTTAATTCACTGGGGAAGGAAATGAGAAAATATTCTAGTTTTCTTGCCAAGAAAACTCCATCTGAATTACTGAATAACAAAACTTGTTAGGAAATTGTAAGATTTTATCCCATAACATTAAATAGCAATTGCGTCTTCAGATCTTCCATCTTGTCCTTTGAGAGCAACAGAAAACATTTACTCCATCTTCTACAAGTTATTATTGTTGTTCAGTTGTTTCAGTCATGTGTGACTCTTTGTGGCCCCATGGAGGTTTTTTTGTCAAGGATACTGGAGTAGTTTTCCACTTCCTTTTCTAGCTCATTTTACATATGAGGACACTGAGACAAACAAGGTTAAATGACTTGCCCAGAGTCACACAGCTAGTGAGTTTGTAGACTTGAACTCAAAAAGATGAGTCTTCCTAACTCCAGGCCCAGAACCTTATCCACTGTGCCCCTAAGGTACCATCTTCCATAAGACAGCTCTTCAACTGCAGGTGTGATCACTTCCTGAGTCTTCTCCTGACCAAATAAATCTTCAAATGTCATGAACATGAATCTTCCCTTTCCTGGGTAGTCTTGTGCTAGTAGATGGTCTCCAGATTACAAATACCCTTCTTATACTGCAAATTGGATGCAATAATACCCAAATTGAAAACAATTCTTCATATGAGGCCTTTCTAAAGTATTACACAGTGGGCATATTACTGCCTTATGCATAGAATCTGTGTCTGTACTAATGTGGCCCAATGTTAAATTAGCTTTGTAGGCTTCCACTTCAAATTGATGACATATAGAAATTACAGTCAACTAAAGAACACAAATTTTTTTAAAGATAGATGCCTGCCGCATCCTGTACTTGTGATATTGATTTTTGAACCCAAATATGTTGATCACTATTGAATTTCACCTTATTAGATTCAGGAAAAATGCTTTAGCCTACCATAATCATATTGGAATCTCTCCTTACTCTGTTATACAATATGTAAACTATTTCTTCAAACTTTACACCATTTGTAATTTTCCTCAATTTTCCCCAGATCTTTATGTTGTTCCTCTCCAAATTCATGGCCTTCCTTATAAATCTAAATCCTTCAAGCCCTTTCTCAATTTCTTTCTCATTCTCCTTCAGCTCAAGTCAGTCTCTTCCCTCCCTCCCTATTCCTACCATAGAAGTCAGTAGTAGTCAGTCAGTCAACAAGCATTTTTAAGTGTTTATTGTGTGACAGACACTGTGCCAAGTACTGGGGACACAAAGAAAGGCAAAGGCCAGTCCCTGTTATTTTTTTTTTGTATTTTATTTTATTTTAAATTTTGTTAATTCATTTTGATTTATCAACAATCACTTCCATATGCTTTTGAGTTTAAAATTTTTCTCCCCCTTCCTCCCCACCACCCGCCCCAAGACGGCCCACAATCTCATATAGGCTATACATTTACATTCCTGTTAAACATTTTCACATTAGTGAAGTTCTAAGTAAAAATTAAAACCAATAGGAGGAACCATCAGAAAGAGGAAACAAAACTCAACTGAAGAGAAAAAAAATTATAGCAATTCAACTTCCATAGTTCTTTCTTTGGATGTGGATAGCATTTTCTATCACAAGGCCACTGGAGATGTCTTAGATCCTTGTAATGCTGAGAAGGGTTCAGTTTATCAATATTAGTCATCGCACAACATGGCTGTTGTGTAGAAAGTTCTCTTGGTTTTGCTCACTTCACTCAGCATCAGACCATACGAGTCTTTCCAGTTTTTTCTGGAGTCAGCCTGTTCATCATTTCTTGTAGCACAATAGTATTCTATTACATTCATATACCACAACTTGCTCAGCCATTCCCCAATTGATGGGCATCCTCTCAATTTTTAATTCTATGCCACCACAAAAAGAGGCCAGTCCCTGTTCTAAAAGAGCTCATAGTCTAAAAGGGGAGACAGCATACAAACACCTATATAAGATATATGTGTATATAAGATATATACAGGCTAAAGTAGAGATACCAGAGGGAAGGCACGGCCATTATGTAGGGTCAAGAAAGACTTTTTAAATTAATTAATTAATTTATGTTTAGTTTTCAACATTCACTTTTATAAGATTTTGAGTTCTAAGTTTTTCCCTCTCCTTCCCCTCCCCCTTCCCCAAGATGGAAAGCAATCTGATATAGGCTATACATGTACAATCATGTTAAACATATTTCCACATTAGTCATGTTGTAAAAGAATCAGAACAAAAAGGAAAAACTACGAGAAAGAATAAAAGAGAAAATAGTATGCTTTGATCTGCATTCAGACTCCATAGTTCTTTCTCTGAATGTGGATAGCATTTTCCACATTTTTGAATTGTCTTAGATCATTACATTTCTGAGAAGAGCCAATTGTATCAAAGTTGGTCATTTCCCAGTGTGGCTGTTACTGTGTATAATGTTCTCCTGGTTCTGCTTACTTCACTCAGCAGACCTTATAGCCTTTAAATAACCATCCAATGTGAAATCTTTGTTCCCTCTATCGCAACCATGATCCCTAAGATGGCTTTCCACTATAATCCTATGACCGCTTCAGGAATAGTCCCTGGCTACACAAAAATAGCCCTGGGATGGTCCAGTTTTTTATATCCATTCAGTTTTACCAGGCCAACCAAAGCTTAGAAAATTCTGTGAATTCAAGCCAACACACATTTAGCAAATGCCTACTAATTGTCGAGAGAGTTTCACTGTGAATAAAGGAAGAAAGGCTTCTTGTAGAAGGTGAAATTTTAGCTGAGACTTGAAGGATGTCAGGGAAGCTAGAAGCTGGCTGTGATGAGGAAAAAACTTCTAGGTATAAGGGGGAGCCAGCGAAAATGCTCTGAGTTTGGAGATGGAATGTCATGTGTAAAGAAGAGAAAGAAGGCCAGTGTCACTGGATTATAGAATATACGTTATGGGGGTGGTAGTAGGGAATAGCAGGAGCAAAGCATAAAGTATAAGAAAACTGGAAAGGTAGGAGGGAGACAGGTCATGCGAGACTTTGAATGCCAAAATGAGAATTTTATAGGATCCTGGAGGTAATAGGGGGCACTGGAATTTGTTGATGGTAGGTGAGGGTGGGCATAAGATGGTCAGACCTGGTTTTGGTATTATTAGTTTTGTAGCTGAGAAAAAGGTGGCTGGTAGGGAGAGAGATTTGTGGCAAGGAGAACAGCCAAAACTCTATTGTAATTGTTAAGGGGTAAGGTGATAAGGATCTGCAGTAGGGTGGTGTTAATAGTGTCAGAGGAGAGAAAAGGACAAATACAAGAGATGTCAGAAAGATAATATCAACAGAACTTGGCAACAGATTGGATATGGGAAAGGGATGAGAGAGGATGAACAGTCAAGGATGACAATGAAGTTGTGAGCCTGGCTGATGGGAAGATACTTCAATAGTAATAGAAAAGCTAAGAGAGGGGGGATTAGGAGAAAAGATAATGAGTTCAGTTTTAGACATACTGAGTTAAAGATGTTTACCACTCATCCAGAAATCCAATCAGAGATATCCAATAACCAATAGGAGATGAAAGTATGGAGGTTAGGAGAGAGAATGGGTTATGCAGGGCTAGATTAGTATATATGAGAAACCTTACCATAGAGATAATTGGATTTATGTAGCTGATAAGATAACCAAGTGAAATAATATTGAGGGGAATGAGTAGAGGGCCGAGGACAGAGCCCTGAGGGACACCCATTATTGGCCAGTGTGACATGGATGGAATTACTGCAAAGGAAGAGTGGCAGTAAGATAGGGAGAAGAACCAGGACAGAGTAGTGTCACAGAAACTCAGCAAGAAAAGAATATTAAAAAGAGGGATATCAGGAGCATCAGAAAGATCAATAAGAATATGAGGATTTAGAAAGAGCAATTAGATTTGGCAGTTACAAGATAAAAAGTAACTTTGGAGACAGCAGTTTTAGTTGAATAATAAAGTTGGAAGCCAAACTATATAGAATTAAAAGGAGGATGATAAGAAAGGAAGTATAAGCATTGATTCTTGATGGTCCATTGAGGAAATTTAGCCACAAGATGGAAGAGAGTATTTTATCTACCTTAAAACAATGTTGGCCAATTACACATTCTTTTTCTGTTGTTGTTCATTATCTAATACAAAAGTTAGCCTTGGCTGACTTAATTTTTAGATATACTTTTCTCTTTCAATTATATTGTCCATTTCCCCTGAGAACACATAAATAATTACAAAATAAATCCCAAATCTCCAAGGTTTGTTGTTAATTAAAAGAAAAGTTACTTCATTAGAAATTGAAATGGGAAAGTATTCATTTCTCTGATCTGTAAACATGAAAGTTTCCCATAGTTACTTTTTTCTAAACCATTTCAACATTCCTGGTTGAATTACAAAATGCCTACAGGCTCATATTTGCAATAATTGATTCTAGACACATGATCTGAGAAATTACTCCCCTGGAAAGGTAGAGGCCAGTAAGTCATGTAGAATTCTTCTTCATTTTAGATAGATAGATGGGAGCACTGAGGTGTCCTAAAACATAACACCTTTCTGTAATTATATTCTGGTCACCTTTAAGAATCTTAGAGGACAATAGAACCTCCCTATAATACTGTTCTCAGGACCTAGCAACATTCTCTAGGTGTGGGAACACATAAAATATAAGAAAGGCAAATATATTCACACACACACACACACACATACACACATGTGTGTATGTGCGTGTGCATGTGAGTGTATAGAAGCCCTGAGGTAGGACAGAGTACAAAATTGACCTAGCATACAAAACATTGTTCCATTGTTTCACTTACTATTTTATTTCAGTATTCTAAAGGGAAAACAATAATACAACCAGTTTTTATCTTAAGTTTATTTAAATATAAGCATCTTACATAGACTGACCCAAAAGCCAATTTTGTTTGCATTATTTGTACATTGAAGGCTTTTCCCAAGCTTTGGATACGTGAAGACAAGGTATCTGGCCAGGATACTGAAAATTTTTTTTAAAGAAAATCTGGGAGACAATAATATATAATTGTAAAATCATATAATTGGACTTTTTCTAATAGTTTCTAATGAAGTATCAAGTGCAATGAGTAGACAGCACATTGTTTCTTTAGTGGGTTCAATCTCATCCTAAGGAAAATGTTGAGTAAAGTGGGAAAATTGGTAAGAATAAAGAAAGTAATTATATCAGTATGTCTGAGACAAGGTGGAGGAGTGAAAGCAGTAACTTGCTCAAGCTCTCCCCCAAATTCCTCCAAATACCTGTAAATGGCTTTAAACAAATTCTAGAGCAGCAGAACCTACGAAAAGACAGAGTGAAATAAATTTCCAGCCAAAGACAACCTAGATGGTTGATGGGAAAGGTCTGTTGCACCAGGCTAGGAGAGGAGAACAGTTCAGTATGGGCCGTGCATGGAAAGCCCAGGCCTCAGTGAACCTGGAGCAGGTCTCAGGCGACTGAATCACAGGCAGCTGTAGTGGTTGCCAGACTTCTCAACCCACAAATGCTAAAGACAACTTAGAACATCAGTAGGAAAGGTCTGTTAGACCTTTGGTGAGAGAGGAGGGTAGCCTGGCCCCAGTCTTGGTGCAGCCATGGGGTACCACCTGCTGCCAGAGCTCTTGGCTCACAGATGGTGGGCAGGGATCAATGGGCTGATCAGAGGGGGATTGCAGGGATCTCTTTGCTGTTGCTGAGGCAGGATTCTCTTGCTTTGCCCATGCTTGGATCTGGGTAGCAGTCCTGGGTGGTGGTCTTGGGGTGAGGAGGAGTGCTGGCATGGTGGAGCTTGTGGCAGTGGTAGAGAGCAAATCCTCCTCACAGTCTCACAGCAGAAAAGAGGGCTTGTGGTCACTCATAGGCCAGAGACCAGGCCAGGAAAGGAGTAAGCATTTCGCCCCTGATCATGCCACCTTGGAAGAGCTAAAATTTTACAGGTCCCTAGAAGTACCTCTGAAAACAGCTGCACAAACCCCCCAAATTTGGAATAGTACATTCTCCACACTGAAAGCAGATCATTACCTTAACCAAAGAGTTTAAAACTCAAGAAATTGACTGGGAAAATGAGCAAACAGTGCAAAAAAAAAAAATCAGATCATAGAATCTTACTTTGGAGACAAAGAAGATCAAAACACAACCAGAAGAAGACAACAAAGTCATAGCTCCTACATGCAAAGTTTCCAAGAAAAGCATGAATCAGTCCCAGAACATGAAAGAGCTCAAAAAAGATTGTGAGAAGCAAGTAAGAGAAGTAAAGGAAAAATTGGGAAGAGAAATGAAAGTGACACAAGAAAGTCGTGAAAAACAAGTCAACAGCTTGCTAAAGGAGACCCCCAAAATGCTGAAGAAAATAACACCTTAAAAATAGCCTACCCCAAACGGCAAAAGAGGTCCAAAAAGCCACTGAGGAGAATGCCTTAAAAAGCAGAATTGGCCAAGTGGAAAAGGAGGTCCAAAAGCTTACTAAGAAAATACTTCCTTAAAAATTGGAATGGGTCAATTGGAAGCTAGTGATTTTATGAGAAATAAAGACACTGGAAAACAAAACGAAAAGAATGAAAAAATAGAAGACAATGTGAAATATCTCATTGGAAAAACAACTGACCTGGAAAATAAATCCAGGAAAGATAACTTTAAAATTATTGAACTATCTGAAAGCCATGATCAAAAAAAAGAGCCAATACATCATCTTCCAAGAAATTATCAAGGAAATCTGCCTTGATATTCTTGAACCAGAGGGTCAAATAGAAATGGAAAGAATCCAACAATCACCTCCTGAAAGAGATCCCCAAAGGAAAACTCCTAGGAATATTGCAGACAAATTCCACAGTTCACAGGTCAATGAGAAAACATTGCAAGCAGCCAGAAAGAAACAATTCAAGTATTGTGGAAACACAATCAGGATAACACAGGATTTAGCAGCTTCTACATGAAGGGACTGGAGGGCTTGGAAAATGATATTCCAGAGGGCAAAGGAGATAGGATTACAACCAAGAATCACCTACCCAGCAAAACTGAATATAATCCTTCAGGAGAAAAATAGACATTCAGTGAAATAGAGGGCTTTCAAACATTCTTGATGAAAACAGCAGAGCTGAATAGAAAATTTGACTTTCAAATACAAGACTCAAGAGAAACATGAAGAGATAAACAGGAAAGAGAAATAATAAGGGAATTATTAAGGTTGAGCTGTTTATATTCCTACATGGAAAGATGATATTTGTAACTCATGATTGCTTTGTCAGTATTAGAGTAGTAGGAGGTAATAATGACATGTATGTATATAGATAGATAGATAAATAGAGGGCACAGGATGAGTTGAAGATGAATGTGTGATATCTGGAGAATAAAATGAAGGCATAAGAGATGATTATACTAGGAGAAAGAGAAAGGGAGGTAGAATGGAGTAAATTATCTCACATAAAACAGACAAGAAGAGGCTTTTACAGTGGAGGGAAAGGGAGGGGAACATAAGAGGGAATGAGTGAATCTTATTCTCATTGGATTTGGTTTCTACTATTGGGCATTTTTATTTATTTTTAATTTAATATTTAATTATTTTACATTCACAAATAATTAACTTTCTTTTTCAAATTTTTAGTTCAAAATTCTCTCTCTCCCTCCCTCCACTCCTCCCTTTACTGAATAGGCAAGCAATTTGATATACATTTCACAAGTATAGTCATTCATTTCCTTGTAAGTCATGCTGTGAAAGAAAACACACGCACAAAAGAAAAATAAAGTAAAGAAAAAGTATCTTCCATTTGCATTCATGGGAGACATGTTCTTTCTCTGAGGATGGATAGCACCTCTCATCATAAGTTCTTCAGAACTGTCCTATATCATTATATTGTTGAGAACAGTTATTTACAGTAGATCATCATACAATATTGCTGTTACTGTGTACAATGCTCTCCTAGATCTGCTCGTTTCACTTTGCAACAATTCATGTAACTCTTTCCAGGTTTTTCTGAGAACATCCTGCTGATCATTTTTTATACCACAATAATATTCCATCACAATCATATACAACAACTTGTTCAGCCATTCCTCAGTTGATGGACATCCCCTCAAATTCCAATTCTTTACCTCCACTGAAAGAGCTGCTATGAATATTTGTGCACACATAGGTCCTTTTCCTTTTTTTTATATCTTTGGGATACTGACCTAGTGGTGGTGTTGCTTGATCAAAGGGCATGCATGGCATTATAGCCCTTAGTGGAGAGTTCCAAATTGCTCTCCAGAATGATTGAATCAGTATACAACTTCACCAACAGTGCATCAGTGTTCCAATTTTTCTACATCTTCTCCAATATTTGTCATTTTCCTTTTATGTCATATTAGTCAATCTGGTAGGTGTGTGGTGGTAGCTCAGAGTTGTTTTAATTCGCATTTCTCTAATCAAAAGTGATTTAGAGCATTTTTTTCCTTTTCTTTTCCTTTCTTATGATACACACATGCACACACACACATACAGACCCCATCTTTGACTCCCCTGTAAAATCTCTTTGGGGTATTTTTATGTCAGATAATTTACCGTATTCCACTTCTTCTTTTCCCCTTTTCCTAGTGCATTCTTCTTTCTCACCTCTAACTTTAACTTTTACATAATCATCCCATCATATTCAACTCACACCTGTGATTTCTACGTATTCTTCAAACTGCCCTAATAATGAGAAATAATAATGATTACTTAGGAGTAACAAGCATCAATTTACCATGTAGGAATGTAAACTGTCTAACTTTATTGAATCCTTTATGATTTCTCTTTCTATTTATCTTGTTATGCATCTCTTGAGGCTTGTATTTGAAAATCAAATTTCCTATTCAGTTCTGGTCTTTTCATCAGGAATGCTTGATACAGTCCTCTATCACTGAATGTCCATTTTGCCCCGAAGTATTAAACTCAGTTTGGCTGAGTATGTGATTTTTATTTGTAATTCTAGCTTCTTTGACATCCAGAATATCATATTTCAAGTCCTTTAATCCTTTAATGTAGAAGTTGCTGAATCTTTTGTTATCCTGACTGTGGCTCCATGATATTGAACTGTTTCTTTCTGGCTGCTTGAAATACCTTCTGCTTGACCTGGTAACTCTGGAATTTGGCTAAAATATTTCTGAGAGTTTCCATTTTGAGATCTCTTTCTGGAGGTGATGAGTGGATTTTTTCAATTTCTATTTTACCCTGTGTTTCTAGAATATCAGGGCATTTTTCCTTGATAATTTTTGAAAGAGGATGTCTAGGTTCTTTTTGTGATCATGGCTTTCAGGTAGTCCAATAATTCTTAAATTATCTCTTAATCTATTCTCTAGGTCAGTTGCTTTTTTCCAACGAGATATTTTGCATTTTCTTTTATTTTTTCATTCTTTTGCTTTTGATTATTTCTTGATGTCTCACAAAGCCATTAGCTTCCATTTGCCTAATTCTAATTTTTGAGGAGTTATTTTCTTCAATAATTTTTTGTCCCTCTTTTTTCCATTTGGCCAATTATACTTTTCAATGCCATCTTATTTTCACTGAATTTTTGGGCCTCTTTTACCATTTGGCCTATTCTGTTTTTAAATCATTATTTTCTTAAGTATTTTTGGTGCCTTTTTTACCAAGCTGTTGACTCTTTTGTTTTCATGATTTTCTTACATTACTCTCGTTTCTCTTCCCAATTTTTCCTCTACCTTTCTTACTTTATTTTTACAATCTTTTTGAGCTCTTCTCTGGCTTAGGGGCAATTCATGTTTTTGTCTGATGCTTTAGATGTAGAAGTTTTGACTTTGTTATCTTCTGAGTTGATGTCTTAATCTTCCCTGTCCTTATAGTAATTTTCTACAGTCAGCATCTTTTTCCACTGTTTCTTCCTTTTCCAGCATATTTCTTGACTTTTATCTCTAAGCTAAAGTGTGGCTCTGCTTCTAGAGTGGAGGAGGCACATCCCAATCTTCAGATTTTTTGTGCAACTATGTTCAGAGGTAATTCTGGGGACCTCTACGCTTTCAATTATCCCAAGGTGGTATGATCTAGAGAGAGGTGTGTTTGCTATTCTCTGTGATCTGAGAGCTCCAGAAGCAGCTGCTGACACTGCTGATTCAGTGGCTCCTAAGGCCTGCTCCTGGTTTGCTGAGGCCTGGTCTGTGCTGGTGGGGCCTGTGTTTGACAGTGCTCCACTCTTACTCTGGTCTGACGTATCTTTACTGCTGACCCTCCTTAGGTTGGAAAATTGTTTCACCCCATCCTTTTGCATGTTCTGCTGCTCTAAAATTTGTCTTGAAGCATTATTTAAAGGGTTTTTGGGAAGAACTCAGGTGAGTCCTTGCCTTTTCTCCTTAATCTTCAAGAGCTGCTTGAAGAAAAAGTGTCCTTTTTCCTGATTTCCTACATTTTAAAAAATCATAGTTATGTACCTTCAGGTGAATGGCACAGTGGATAGAGCCTTGGACCTGGAGAAAGGAAGATGTGAGTTCAAATACAGACTCAGACACTTACTGTTCCACCTTGTACAAGGCATTTAATCACATTTGTCTCAGCTTCCTTATTTGTTGTATACACACACACAAACACACATGTACACATACACACATCTATGGAAAGAGAGATAGAGACAGAGACAGAAACAGGGATAGAGATGCACAGAAAGACTTAAAACTTGAAAGAAAATTATTGCATCTAATTTTCCCTCAGCAAAACTCCTTTCTGCCTCAATTTCTTCATCAACAAAGTAAGGATAATAGTATCACCTACCTCCTAGAGTTTTTGTGAGTATCAAATGATATAATGCGTAACAGCATTTAACATGGGCAGCTAAGTGACTCAGTGGATAGAGTACCAGGCCTGGAGACAGGAAGACCCAAGTTCCAATCTGGCCTCAGACACTTCCTAGCTATGTGACCCTGGGCAAATCACTTAAACATTATCAAAAAGAGTCAGGCAGAGAGAGATATAATTGGGGGAGATGAATGCATGAGGGACAGGGCAGAGTCAGCATGAGTGGGAGAGCTCCAGTCTTCTTCAGTCCTCTTTGGGACCCCTCAAGCTTTAGATCCTCTTTGAGCTTCAAGTTACTTCAGGCACTTTTAGCTTCCATGTTTAAGAGGGAAGATAGAAGAGGTCAACATCTAGTTTGCTGAAGGAAAAGATTCTGGGAAAACACGAGAAGGGCCAGAATTCTCCATTGTGTCCCTGAGTTACCTTGTTCCCGATGTTAGAGCTCCTTCATTCTATATCGTATGGTTTATACTCTCATGTATACATATATATACATATATATATATATATATATATATGTATATATGTGTGTGTGTGTGTATGTATACACACATATATATACATGAGAATATATGTATACATGAGAGTATACACACACACACACACACACATATATATACTTTCATATGTATATGTATCTTCTCTGATTCTCTTTTTACTCTAATTTAGATAAATAAGTTTCTTTGCATTTCACAATGTATATTCATTGCAGAATTGGTATTTGATGGGAAAGAGGTCTAGCCTTGGATAATAAAGCTTGTGCTCTAACTTGCCTGCTTCCCCAAATGACAAAGAGATCAACAGTTAGTTTGGAACCTGATCATATCACTGGACTAATGATATATGGGAGCAAGCAGTAGAATTGTAACTCAGTACTCCCTCTGAGGAGAGTAATTGCCTTCATCCCAACTTCATGCTTTCCCTCCTGTCAGGAATGAAAGTCTCCCTTGGAGAAAAGTAGAGGAAAAAGAGGTTAGAGATGTCTATTCTGCCACCTTTTAAGACACCACAATAGACCTTAGGACAGGTGGGCCTTTCTACACAATAAACATACAAACAATGCAATAGAAAAAATATTGGGTCTACAGTCTATGGTTCTAAGTACAAAAACTTTTTCTGCCATTTATACTCAGTATGACTTTTGTCAATTCATTGAGCCTTTCTAAGGTCCATCTGCAAAATGACAGGGTTAGATTATTAACTCTAGATCTGTGATCCTATAAACAACCCCATGCATAGTTCATTTATAACAGCCATGTCCAGTTTTCTTAAAATGTGGAAATGAGGAGGAGAACATAACAAGCTTACCATAAGTACCTTATATATCTTTAAAACCTGTTGAACCATGTTTGCCCCAGGATTCCATGGTCCATGCTTTAATCATCAGGTAGAATCAGTTACTGTTGTATCACTGGGCCCCCTAAACCCGCCCCACCTCCCTCTGCTTTTTTATCTCAGGGATTAAAATCAACATTATTTTTGTTCTGACAAACAGGTGAAGGTCCTCATTATCTACTTCCCAATGACTCCACTATGAATCCCTCTGATTCTGAGTTGTTGCCTAAGCTGTAGCTCCTTTATCTGGTACTCTGCTTTCCCCGTTCTTCATACTCATCTATGCCTTTCTCTACCTTGACACTGTTGTTCCCTAGAAACCCTGTTCTATTGTTAACTGACCTTTCATATGACAGCTGTTTACTTACCATTGAAATTGTTTCTTATTTATTAACGTATTCATCTATCTGTACCTCCATCAATTCTTTTGTTTGCTTTTACTTGTTTGTATGTATGTTGTTTCCACCAATGGAATGAACATAAGCTTCTTGAAAACAGAGGCTGCTTCATTTTGCCTTTGTATTTCTAGCACTTACTGTAGTCACTGGTTCATAGTATGCCTTTAATGAATATGTATTGAATTGAATGCATTTCTTATCAGAAAAAAAATCTGAAATTTTTTACCATTCTCTGTAATATGAAGACTGGTTATAACACTGAAATAAACAACCCACATAAAATGACATAGTATTTATAAAGAGCTTTGCAAATCATAAGTTATATAAATGCTAGTAACAGTAGTTGTATAGCCCTTTCAAACTAATAGTATCTGAAATTTCATTCTCTTGCATGAGATCCTTTCATACAGTTTCATTTTTCTATTTTCTGTTTTTGAAATTTCAACTTTTATAATTGCTTGGGGGAAAAACTCTTGATTTTCTTTTTTTTTTCCTGATTATAATAATCAGATTATGACCCTTGTGATTCAGGCTACTCTATGGCAACTGATTAATTACTTAACTTCTAATTGTCTCTCTTCTGTGGCCCACACACAGACACACACACAAACACATTAAAGTTTCATTATAGAAAATGGGATGTAACTTTTAACTAACTTCAATTAGCTACATTTTGCCCCTTAGAGCGCAGAGTTAAATATCTGAACTTTGGGTACAAGCAGAACAAGTTTTATTTGAAATCCTGGCTATTACAATTCAGATACTGTACAAACCATGTAACCCACTGCTGACATTTGCAAGAAACCTGAAATTACTGGGACTTTGTGGTGACCCTAATTCACTAGTTTGCAAAGAACCAGAAACAACATAGAAATAAATGTGTGCTTCAGAGATGCCCAAGGCATGGAGAATATTTGTTAGCAAAACATTTTGCTGCTGAGAATGAGTCAGGCTTTATTTTTGTAAAGGTCACAATGTCTCCCTTTCTTTGTGCTGTAAGGTAGAATGTACTTCAGTTGAGTTGTTTTGCTCTGGGTGATAATTGACACAGGCTGGTAATTAATTTGTATGGATAAGCCATTAAAATACCTGCCCTAAAACTAGTCCAGTGACTGCTTAAAAGTCTTTTTGAAGAGATAGAGACAGACAGAGAGAGACAGAGAGACAGAGACAGAGAGAGACAAAGAGAGACCCAGTGAAACAGAGACAGAGACAGAAATAGAGAAAGAGAGAGAGAGAGAGAGAGAGAGAGAGAGAGAGAGAGAGAGAGAGAGAGAGAGAGAGAGAGAATCAGTGCCCTGGCTGAAGTGCTTTACAGCTTTTAACAGCTTTTGACCTCTCCTGTCTTTTGACCTAAGAGCAAACTGATAGATGAACTTGTTCAGTTTCTTCCCAAATATGAGGATGAAAACTGCATGAATTGAGATTATTTGCCTTGGAGAATCAATTTTTTCCCTCAGTTTTTCCTCTGTCATGTCCCATATTCAGTATCCCCTACTATTATGCTATCATGTTTTTACCTGCCTCTGATAATTATTTTAAAGATAAATTTCATAATATGGTACATGTTATGTTTATATATATATTGGCTTTTAGATTTTGAAGCTTTATATCTGAGACCTATTTTTCTAATTCATCAAAAGAGAAATGTGCCCAGGCAAGAAGAGAAAAATAATCTCACACAATGATTTTAAATTTTTTCTTTGCTTTTCCCTCAATGGTCACTTTCTTAATTAGTTTCTTTCCTCCTTTCTTTCTGTTTCTTCCTTCCTTCCTTTCTTCCTTCTTTTTCTTTTTCTTCTTTCCTTCCTTCCTTTCCTTGAAAATCATAGTTATATAAATTCTTATTCTTTTTTCTCTTTATTTTCCTCCTTTTCTTTTTAATTTTTGTCGTTTCTAGATCACAATCATTTTTCATTCTCCACCCCCAAACTTTCCTTGTCAAAGAAAAATAAGCAAAAAATGTACAATAAAAACTCTTGTCACACAATATATACAATATTCTCTCTTACTGGTCCCCTACCTTTCATCTATGAGAAGGGAGATGTGTTCCTTTATGCATTCTCTACAATCTTCATTATCTTTTTATTTTAATACTCAGGATTTAATGAAATTTTTGTTTTTATTATTGAAGTCCTTTTCAGTAAATTGTTCTCTTAATTCTGCCTATTTCACTCTGCATTAGCTCACACAAATCATCCCATATTTCTCTGAATCCCTCATCTTAACTATTTTAATTGTTCAATAATATCTTATTATATTAATGTAGTATAGGTTTGGGGGATTTTTTGGGAATAGGGAGTGGTTTAGCCATTCATAGTCAATATATGGGTACTCACGCTGTTTCTTGTTCTTTACCACCCCAGAGCAGGGCTATGAATATACAGGTATATAATTAAATCTTCTTTCCCCAGTGTGGTTACCATTGCACTCTCATTCCACAAATGGACATACAACAACAAAAGGATAGGTGTTAATGTGAAACAATGTTAATTCTAGAAAATATATTCCTTAAAAGAATAAATTTTAGAATATTCAAACAAAGTCGGGTAAGGCCTACCTGGTCCTTTCAGCAGGTTTGTACCTCTTCAAGCTGCTATTCTAGGTGAACACTGCAGAAAAATACGATCACACACACACTTCCCCTCTTGTCCATTTAGACATGTTATGTTTTATGGTTTTACAGAAGGGAACTGCAGATATAGTGGGAACCAGCTGCTACCCCAAGTTGCATCGCTTTAGCTGTGTCATGATTCCTTTCCCTTTATCTCTCCAACTCCTCAAGAGACCCTATCATCACTATCAGCATACTTGAAAAACTGTCCCACTTCTTGCCTAGTCCAGGGCTGATCTTCCCAAAGTGGGAAGATCTACAAATGCCAGGGGATTTTGTATCCAGCCACAGTCTTGTGCCAGTGGTTGTTACACTAGATTTTCGTCATTAACCAACAAATGATTTTATGTAAGTTACTGCACAAATTCTCAGAACTGGAAAGAAATTCAGAGGCCATCTAGTTCCAATCACATATGAACAAGAAATTATCTCTAAAATATATTCAACAGATATTTTTCACTCTCTTCTTGAAGACTTTCAGTAAAGGACACATATGCAAAGTGTTTTTCTCCAAATAAACCTGTGGTATAGGTTTTTCCATGCCTTGAACCCAAATAGCTTACAGTAACTATTGTTAACTATATTCCACCCCCTATCTAATCCCCAAATTTATTCTGCTCTCTCTCTCTCTCTCTCTCTCTCTCTCTCTCTCTCTCTCTCTCTCCTTTCACCCTGTCCTTCCTCAAGAATGTTTTGCTTCTGACAATTCCCTGGTCCCATTTGTCCTCCCTTCTATCAACTCCCCTTCTCTTATATTCTTCCCCTCATACTTTTCTGTATGGTAAAATAAAATTTTATACACAATTGAATGTGTATGTTATTCCCTCTTTGAGTCAATTCTGATGAGAGTAAGGTTCACTCACTCTCCCTTACCTCCCTCTTCTTCACCTCTATTGTAAAAGCTTTTTCTGGGGCAGGTAGGTGGCACAGTGGATGAAGCACCAACCCTGGAGTCTGGAGGACCCAAGTTCAAATCTGGCCTCAGATACCTAATACTTACTAGCTGTGTGACTCTGGGCAAGTCACTTAACCCCATTTGCCTTGGAAAAAAAAAAGAAAGCTTTTCCCTACCTTTCTTCTACCTTTCCCTTTCTCTTTTTCCCAGCACATTCCTCTCTCACCCCTTAATTTTATTTTTTTAGATATCGTCCTTTCATATTCAACTCACACCTGTGCTTTCTGTGTATACTCCTTCTAACTACCATAAAAATGAGAAAGGGCTTATGAGTTACAAATATCATCTTCCAATGGAGGAATGCAAACAGTTTAACCTCATTAAGTCCTTTATGATTTGCCTGTCCTATTTACCTTTTTATGCTTCTCTTGAGTCTTTTATCTGAAAGTCAAATTTTCTACTCAGCTCTGGTCTTTTCATGAGAAATGCTTGAAAGTCCTCTGTCTCAATGAATATCCATTTTTCCCCAAAAGGACTATACTCAGTTTTGTTGGGTAGGTGATTCTTGATTATAATACTGGCTCCTCTGCCCTTCAGAATATCATATTCCAAGTCCTCTGATCCTTTAATGTAGAAGCTGCTAAATTATGTGTTATCCTGACTGTGGCTCTACAATGCTTGAATTGTTTCTTTTTCGCTGCTTGCAATATTTTCTCCTTGACCTGGGAACTCTGGAATTTGGTTACAATATTCAAATGAGTTTTCCTTTGGGGATCTCTTTCAGGAAATGATCATCGGATTCTTTCAATTTCTATTTTACCCTCTGGCTCTAGAATATTAGGGAAGCTTTCCTTGACAATTTCTTGAAAGATGATGTCTAGGCGCTTTTTTTGATCATGGCTTTCAGTTAGCCCAATCTTTTTTCAAAGAATGAAAATATTAAGTATCTAATTATAGTAAAACAGAAGTCATAAAAATTGCAGGGAATAATAATAACTCACATTTGTATAGCTTTTTAAAATATTTTTTTTCCAATTACACATCACAAAACTATTTTTAACACTCATTTTTTTTTAAATTTTGAGTTCCAAATTCTTTCCTCCCTGTATACCTCATTGAGAAGGCAAGCAATTTAATATAAGTTATATATGGACAGTCATGCAAAACATATTTTCATATTGGTTATGTTGTGAAAGAAAAGATAGACAAAAAAACCCCAAGAAAAATAAAGTAAAAAAAAGTATGTTTCCATCTGCATTCATACTCTCTAAGTTCTTTCTCTGGAGATAGCATTTTTCGTCATAATTGGCTTGGAGCATTGTATTGCTGAAAATAGCTAAGTCATTCACAGTTGATTATCCTGCAATATTTCTGTTTACTGTGTACAAACGTTTCCTCTTCTCCTCACTTCACTTTGCATCATTTCATGTAAGTCTTTCTAAGTTTTTCTGAAAGTGTCCGGTTCATCATTTTGTTGTTGTTGTTGTTTTTTAATTAATTTATTTATTTATTTTTAGTTTTCAATATTCACTTCCACAAGATTTTTTCCCCATCTCTCCCCTACTCCAAGCCCAAGACAGTGAGCATTCTACATAACCGTCTCCCCAATCTGCTCTCCCTTCTGTCACCCTCCCTTTCTCTTATCTCTTTCCCCTTCTATTTTCCTGTAGGGCAGGATAGATTTCTGTACCCTATTGTCTGTATATCTTATTTCCCAGTTGCATTTTTAACATTTGTTTTTAAAACTAGCTTTTTTGACTTCCAGAATACCATATTTCAAGCTCTCCAATCTTTTAATGTAGAAGCTGTTAAATCTTGTGTTATCCTGACTATGGTTACAGAATACGTGAATTGTTTCTTTCTAGCTGCTTGCAATATTGTCTCCTTGACCTGGGAACTCTGGAATTTGGCTATAATAGTCTTAGGAGTTTTCCTTTTGGGATCACTTTCAGGAGGTAATCGGTGGATTGTTTCAATTTCTATTTTACCCTATGACTCTAAAATACCATGGCAATCAATTTTCCTTGATAATTTCTTGGAAGATGATGTCTAGGCTCTTTTTTTGATCATGGCTTTCAGGTAGCCTGATATTTTAAAAATTATCTTTTTTCAATCTATTTTCCAGATCAGTTGTTTTTTCCAATGAGATATTTCACCTTGTCTTCTATTTTTCTCATTCTTTTGGTTTTGTTTTATAATTTCTTGATTTCTCATACAGTCATTAGCTTCCATTTGCTCCATTCTAATTCCTAAGGAATTATTTTCCTCAGTGAGCTTTTGGACCTCTTTTTTCATTTGGCCAATTACGCTTTTTTAAGGCAATCTTCTCCTCACTGGCTTTTTGGAGCTCTTTTGCCATTTGGATTAGGCTATTTTTAAAGGCATTATTTTCTTCAGTATTTTTTTTGTGTCTCCTTTAGCAAGCTATTGACTTATTTTTCATGATTTTCTTGCATCGCTCTCATTTCTCTTAACAATTTTTCCCCTCTACTTCTCTTACTTGCTTCTCAAAATCATTTTTGAGCTCTTCCATGGCCTGAGACCAATTCATATATTCATAATTCCTTTGGGTGTAGGAGTTTTGACTTTGTTGTCTTCTTCTGGTTGTATGTTTTGATCTTCTTTGTCACCAGAGTAAGATTCTATAGTCTGAATTTTTATTTCCTCTGTTTGCTCATGTTCCCAGCCAATTACTTGACTTTTTTAACTCTTTGTTGAGGTGAGACTTTGCTTCCAGTGTGTAGGGTGTACTGTCCCAGGCTTTGAGGGTTTTGTGCAACTGGTTTCTGAAATACTTCTAGGGATCTGTAAGTTTTCAGTTCTTCCAAGGTGCTATGATCTAAGGAAAGGTGTTTACTCATTTCTTGGCCTGTGCTCCAGTCTATGAGTGACCACAAGCACTCCTTTATGCCTTGGAACTGTAGGGAGGATTCTCTCTTCATTATGGCCACAAGCTCCTCCACGCCAGCACTCCTTCTTGCCCCAGGACCACCACTCAGATCCAAGCATGGTCAAAGCAAGAAAATACTACCTCAACAACAGCAAAGAGATCCCTGCAGTCTCCCTCTGATCAGCCACTGGATACCCCCACAGTCTGTGGGCCTACATATCCAGAGACAACTGCTGCCATTGTGGCTGCTGCCCGGGGCTTCTGTAGAGTTAGGGAAGGACCATGCTCCTCTCTCACCCAGATCTGACAGAACTTTGCCACTGACCTTCTAAGTTGTCTTTGGTGTTTGTGAGTTGAGAAGTCTGGAAACCACCACAGCTGCCATTCAGTCTCCTGAGGCCTGCTCTGGTTTGCTCTGGTCCAGTCTTTGCCTGTGCAGTCCATGCTGAACTGCGTTCCTCGCCCAGCCCAGAATAACAGACCTTTCCTATCAACCATCTAGGTTGTCTTGGGCTGGAAATTTGTTTCACTCTGTCTTTTTGTGGGTTCTATTGCTGTAGAATTTTTTTTAGAGTCATTTTTTACAGGTATTTGGAAGAGTTTGGGGGAGAGTTCACTCCACCATCTTGGCTCCACTCCCCTAGTCCAATAATTTATATATTATCTCTGCTGGATCTGTTTTCCAGGTCAGTTGTTTTTTGTTTGTTTGTTTGTTTGTTTTTGTTTTTTCCAATGAGATATTTCACATTGTCTTCTATTTTTTCATTCCTTTGTTTTTGCTTTATTGCTTCTTCTTTTCTCATAAAGTCACAAGCTTCCATTTGCTCTATCCTAATTTTTATGGAATTATTTTCCTCAATGAGCTTTTGTATCTCTTTTTCCATTTGGCCAGTTTTCTGCTTTTTAAGACATTCTTCTCCTCATTGCTTTTTGGATCTCTTTTACCATTTGGACTAGTCTGTTTTTTAAGGAGTTATTTTCTTCAGTATTTTTTTGTGTCTCTATTAACAAACTATTGACTCATTTTCACAATTTTCTGTTATCACTCTCATTTTTCTTCTTAATTTTTCCCCTGCCTCTCTTACTTGATTTTCAAAATCCTGTTAGAGCTCTTCCATGACCTGAGAGAAATTCATATTTTTTTTCTTGGAAGCTTTGGATGTAAGAGCTTTGACTTTGTTTCTTCTTCTGAGTGTGTTTTGATCTTCCTTGTCAGCATAGTAACTTTCTGTAGTTAGAGTTTTTCCCATTGTTTGCACATTTTTCCAGAATGTTACTTGGTTTTTGTCTCTGCTAAAGTAGGGCTCTGCTTCCAGAGTGGAAGGAGCTCCATCCCAAGCTTCAGGGATTTCATGTAGCTGTTTTCAGAGATACTTCTAGGGACCTGTTTTTTTTTTTTCAGTTCACCCAAGGTGGTATGATTAAATGAGAGGTATTTCCTACTCTCCTGGCCTTTGCTCTGGTCTGTGAGTGACCACAAGCATTTTTTTTTTCACCCTGGAATTGTGAGGAGGGTCCCTCTTCCATTGTGCTGAAAGCTCTGCTGTGCTAATGCTCCTCTTCACCCTGAGACTGCCGCCCAGAACTGTGACCTTGATCCAAGTATGGCCAAAGCAACAGTCCTGCCTCAGTGCCTTATAATCTCCTTCTGACCAGTTATTTGACCTTGTTACAAATCTGTGGGCTGAGAGCTCCAGAATCAGCCACTGCTACTGCCACTGCTTATTCAGTCACTGCCAAGGCCTGCTCCTAGTTTGCTGTGGCCACCTATTTGCTGATGCAGCTTGCACTGGACTATACTTCACCCTCACCCCATGCTGCAGGCTTTCTATTCTTTGGTGTCTGTGGCCTGAAAGGTCTAGAAACCACCATTTTTTCCAGTGACTCAATCTCCCCAAGGCCTTCCCAGGGTTTTCTCTGGCTGGGTCTGTCAGGGTGTATCCTGCACTGTACTGCATCCCTCCCTCGTACTGGTGCAACACACCTTTCCTGCCAACCTTCCAAGTTGTCTCGGTCTCTAAATTTGTTTCACTTCATCTTTTGGAGGTTCTGCTGCTCTAGAATTTGTTTAGAGTCATTTTAAAGGTATTTGGAGGGGTTTGGGAGAGACCTCAGGTGAGTCTCTGCCTTTACTCTGCCATCTTGGTTCTGCCTTCCACTTCCCTTTTCTAGGCCTAAATTCCTTTAACTGTAAAATGCAGGTAGTGGTAGAGCCGAGTAGATTAAGATGATGCAACAGAAGCAGTTGAGTATAATTGCTTAATCTTCATCAAACCCAAGCCCACAAATTACTAAAGAATGACTCCCTATTCAATAAATATTATTGAGAAAAAAAATAAGGTATTATGGCATAAAATACATTTAGACAAGCATATGATACCATATACCACATGCCACATTACACTCCAAATTCATAACAATTAGAAGAGAATGAAAGGACATAACTTTCAAATCAAAAATTAGATGAAAATTTTGAATAAAACTATATATATACATATATACACACATACATACATATATACATGTGTGTATGCATAATCATTAAAGATAACAATTTTAACTATATAAAATCAAAAACATCTTGAACAATCAAAACCACAATAATATTTATATCCTAGAAATTAATTGTTCTTTTTATATTTGATAGAATTCACCTCTAAGTCTACAAAGTCTTAACCTACGCAACCTGCCTTTTTCCTTCCCATTCATCACCTCGGGGCCACATTTATGGTTTACTCATTTCTTCCTCTAAATTTTTCTAATTTTACTTTTCCTACTTAAAGATGTTATTTATTTATTTATTGGATTTTTTTATAATTTTTAATATATTCTTTGTTTTTCAGTACTTTTATACGTTTTTGAAATTTTATTCACTTGTTTCTTTTTAATTGCATGTTCATTTTATTAATTTGTTCTTTCTATCTTTTGTTGATGAACATATTTAAATACATAAATTTTCCCCTAAAGACGGCTTTAGCCATATGCTAAAATTTTGATATATTGTCATGTTGTCATTATCTTAAAAAAAATTGTTTCTATAATTTGGTCTTTGATTCACTGACTCCTTAAGATTAAGTTATCTAGTCTCTCTTCAATTTTTATCCTTTCTTTAATGGCCCCTAATGAATCATTGTCAGTATTCTCTTGGTTATTTTCATGGCAGAATAAAAAATGGTCAAGAATCTCACTGGGCTAATTATAATGCTTACATCTACCTATTTTAAATTTCAGAAGACAAATAAAGTGTTTCTAAAACATAGAATCCCAGAATTTAAAATCTTAAAGGCCATCTTGTCTAAACCATACCAAAATAGGGATTCCAGCTACGATACACTTGATATCCAAACTCTAGAGAGGGAAAATCCACTTTAAAAAACTGATAAGAATAAAAGAAAGGTCAAC
Organism: Phascolarctos cinereus; assembly: GCF_003287225.1. Classification (NCBI taxonomy): domain Eukaryota; kingdom Metazoa; phylum Chordata; class Mammalia; order Diprotodontia; family Phascolarctidae; genus Phascolarctos; species Phascolarctos cinereus. The sequence goes on from NW_027555847.1 coordinate 304,874,079, forward strand.
AGTAGAATATTAACTTTGGGTTCAGTCTTTTCCTCAGACAGGAAAGATATATCTAAAGATATGATAAGGTGTCTTTTTCTCAAAAGATTATATCGTTTACAAGGATTGTTTAGCCTACTCACTTTTGAATAACAGGAAAGAAAAACATTTTTACCATTATTTAAAATATTTTTTACCCATGGGCATGTGTTCAACATATGCTCGTTTTGATATGCACTTCTTCATTAAAGCCATAGGAATTTCATTAAGGAGTTTGGGAGGGTAGCACAGGTTATGCCTATACTTAGAAACTGCACCAACCAGGACACTATGTTGATTCAGATGGCCAGTGGTGGTCTCTTAGGTATAAAGACAGGCACTGAATATCAAGGATGGGTATATTGAGTTTTCACAGGATGCATGTGTCCTGTGGCCCTTACCTGCCTCCAACCCTAGCTTTTGCCCTTTATGTTATGTGGAGATTTATTGTAAAGTTCAGTTTAAATTTTTGATTTTGATCATGACTTAAGAGAAAATAAGACAAGCAAAGAAGCTATCTGTACTGAAGGATTTTCCTAATAGTCTCCTTAACATAGTCTCAGCTTGACTGACTTTGGCTTGTTAAATATTCCCAGACATAATCCAGAGGCTTATGATGCTTGAGTTTTTATCTGCTGTGCACCTGCTTTTGACATTCCTTTTATATTAAACTACACTTTATAGTCTCCCCAGGTAGCTTAATAAATCACATGCAGCACGAATGCTTATTATCTACGTTTATATTGGAAGATAGCATTTACTACTTTTATTAATTCTGTACTTACCAATTTAGTAATCTAAATTTTAAATACATTTGAAAGCTTCCATGTATACTTTTCAGTATAAATTCACCAACAGGGTTTTACAGTATGAATAAAATATTAAACAATCAATTAAGTTGAGTAAAAGAGCTTCAGATTTTAGAACAAAATGATTTCCCACCTCTCCTCCAGTTCTCAAGTAAAAACACCTTAGTCAAATAATTCTCTAACTAGAAACAAAAGTACTTACTTTTTTAAGGTCCTAAAATAATGTATTTAGGAAAATCTTATTGCGTTAAATAAAAAATATAAAAGACATATTGATAGATTTTTGAAGAAATGCATAGATGATAGATAGATATACCCACATATTTATATGTATGTATATATGTATATATAAAAAGTATTTGTGTGTATGTGTATGAAAAAATATATAAAATATTTATGTGTATATGTATATATATATATACACACACATACACACACACACACACACACACATATATATACACACACACACACAGACATACACACACAAATATTTTTTTTTTCATGGAATAAATCCAATTTATTCTTACAGATCATCCAGGTCTCTATCCAACATAACACATTTTCTCTTGTATACGTGTGTGTATATGCTCATGCATATACACATATGTATGCATATACACACATATATGTGATCACATTAGCTGTTTTCAGACTGTCTCTGGGGCTGTCCTCCATCACTGATCTATGCTAGTTACTTCCACCACTGGAAAACCCCTCTGTTCCTTACATATATGTACACATATATGCATTCTTATATATGCAGACAGATACACAATGAAATGTCATATATGTAATTAATATATATGTCTTCAAGAGATATAATCTTGTACATTCTGCTGGATAGGGAGCAGCCAGCCTCTGAGTGAGGAAAATCTGCTTTCATTTCCTGACTCTAACACGTATTTGCTATGTGAGAGTGAACAAGTGGCTTAATTTCTCAGTTGAACTCTTTAATACTCTAGACAACAAGTTAGAAAAGTGCTGCCTGCCTGCATTGGTAGAATGAATTTTCTCATGGTGGCTTTTCCTACAACATTGAAATTACAGATCCAGACCAAATAAGTAAGTATTGTGTTCATACTATTTTGCACAATTCTTAAATATCAAGGCTAACTTTAGAAATTGTTCAGGGGACCATTGATCCAGGGATTCTTGACCTGGCTACATGAATTTATTTTAATAACTTTTCTTTTACTGTAATTTGTTTTATTTCAGTCCTATGTATTTTATTGTATGCATTATTCTGAAAAGATGTCCATAGGATTCATCACACTGAGAAAGGGTCTTGTGACACACACATTAAAAAATGTTAAGACCCCTTGATTAGTTCAGATGCCTCATTTTTAGATGAGGATTATGAGATTCAAGGAGTTCACATGACTTACTCCCCACTGCACATTTCCTAAGTAGCAAAAGCCAAGATGAGAACTAAGTATTTCTGTTCTTGGTCCACTTTTCTTTCCCCTCCACTATCATACTTCCTTGGCCTCATTTTCCCTTCCATAGTTGTACAAATAACCATGGAACTGGTCTTTAATTATAAGGCCTCCTCAGCAAAAGGGGAAAATAATAGTGTCTAGATCAATGAGACAAGGAAAAGGGGAAAAGGAAAGAGGTGGGATAATCAAATTCGTTTAAAAATCTTGTTCAAATTTTGTTCAGAATGTTCTGTTCTGTGTGAAGATACAGTCCTTGTAACTGGGGCAATTTGTAATTGAGGCCATTTGCTCAAGTCACGAGGATTCTGTTAATGGAGACCAGCTGTCTTGTTAGTTACCAGGCAACCTTCCCAGCTATTCTCCTTGTCTTCTAAGGTGGGATTTCAGATTGGCTTTGTTTCATACAACCCGCAGACCAAACCTGATCACTGATCTGTGCTAAGTAGCTCCACTAATGAAAAATTCTCCTGCCCCAATCTGGCCAACATGATTTTATGTTTAGCAACACACATACACATAGTCCATGAAGTTCAACAATAATGCCCCATTCCATAAAGACCACCTATCAAGCAGACCAAGCAGGTCCTAGAGAATTGACTAAAATCCTTTGACTTTAAGCAAGGGTATCAAAAGGCTGATGAGACTAAGTACCAAACAACAGTAAGACTGGAGTCAATCAAATGTAACCTTGGGTGAGCACATGATGCTATTTGAACTCCAAACTCAGTGCATCTGCGCTAGAAGGTGACCAGCAAACTGGAGGGATGAGAGTTTATAGAGATAGGGCAGGGAATACAAAAGACTTTATCCAAGTGAAGAGAAATTCTCCTTTCTCACCCCTCATTTTTGTAGCACCTGAGCCAAGTGATGATGATGATGACGAAGATGATAATGATGATTAAATGTGATTTTATATAGTACTTCAAAATCTTAATTATTTTACATGTACCACTTTGTTTTGGATACCAACAACACTGTGAAGCAAAAAATACAAGTGTTACTATCTTAATGTTATATAAGAACAATTTAAGGCTGAGAGGTGACTTATACATGGTCATGCAGCTGGTAAGTTCAGAGACAGGATATAAAACCTGTCTTCTTGATGGTAGACACTATGCATAATGCATCCAGCTGAGATATATCATACGTGACTGTGAAAACAGAGCAGAACTAATTCTACAAATGCAAGTTATCACCATAGGGTAGTCCAGTTGATTACCAGCATTCCTTATCTGAAAAGTTCTGCTCACATGCTCAAGCAAATCAGTACTGAGGAAGTTATTTCAGTGAATGCAAACAACTTCACTATTATGTGTAAAATAGCTTAAAAACATATCCAGCTTGAAAACTAATATATGAGAGTTGTTTTGAAAGAGAAAGAGAAAAAAAGAGGTATATGCTAATTACGAAAAAAATGGACAAATCTAACACTCTTGGAGGCTTCTTAGGTTTTGACCTTACTCTTTTTATTTGCCTGCTTGCATAGAATGTAAGAAGAATTTCAGACTGAAGAAAAAGACTTAAAAAACAAGCTACTACCTTGCACCTTCTAGGCATGGTGCATGTAAGTAAGGTTATAGCCGACATTAAAAAAGCATAAGATATTGCTGAGAACAAAGCAGCTTGGGATACCTTGACAATGAACCTCTTTTAAAGATAAGGACAAACTGCCAGAAAGGGCTTCAGATTAAAATTCAAGGTGAGTTGATAGAGGAACAATGAAGGATTAGTGCGCTGGGTACTGAATTGTACATTGGGCTTTTGCTTCCTTTATACTTACTATAAAACATTATCTTTTACAATGATAATTCATTAACTTTAACGTCAACTGTTTTGATGAAAGAATTACTTTTTTTAAATCCATGGGATATGAATCATTTTAAAATGAATGGGAGGACAGGGTCAGGATGGGGGCAGTTTTTGCAGATAGGCCCACTTGAATGTCAGACAAAATCTATGTATCCCAAACTGTTCTCAGCATGCAAAAATGTCAGGTTAAAGATGTAAACCCAAAGTGATGAAGTGACAACAAATATCACAGGGGACAGGAAGAAAAATAAATAGATGAAATAGGTAATTTATAAAGTTAAATTAAGCTAAATAGTTTGTGTTTTCTCTTGGAAGTCCTCTTAATATGCAATACATATGGAAGAGCTATCACATTCAAAGTTGAATGTCCTTCACCCACCATGATCACAAAACAATGAAATGGAAAATGGTCATATTCCTTTTAAAATTTTACCTAAGTAAACACTCAGCTAAGTGGCATGTGGATAGTGCACTGTGACTGGAATCTGGAAGATTCATCTTCACGAGTGAATCCAGCCACAGACTCTTACTAGTTGTGTAACCTGGACACGACACTTAATCCTGTTTGCCTCAGTTCCTCATCTGCAAAATGAACTGGAAAAGGAAATGCCAAACCACTCCAGTATCTTTGAAATGAAATGGAAACCCCAAATGGTGTCATGAAGAGTTGGATATGACTGAAATGACTCAACAACAACAAACTTGAAAGTAAAGCAACTGAATTTTTAAAGATTCTACATTGAGAATAACAAAAAATTATCTCAATCGTATTATCATCAGCTGATGAAACAAAATAATTTGTTTATATAAGAGTATTTTGGTCTACGAGTGCCATAAAACATGTTAGGCAGTTAATAACTAAATCCAAATAGAGAATATAACTCCTAAGAGGAGAGATCAAAAAGTAGTCTGAGGCCTTCTAGGAGTAAGAAAACAAGAAGACGTGGGACTGGACACGCTCTAAAGTTGGATGATTTCTCTGAGTTTGAGAGAACAAATCGCAAATCTGAAAAAGAAATTATTAGGTCATTTAAGAGATGACAGTGACCTAGAAAGAAAGGCTGGTTCCCTCTTGTCCGGGTTCCCAAAGATTTCCATTATATGAGATTTGGACAAGGGTGCCCACACAGCAATCACACATATTCAATTAAGCAATTTTGTAGAGGGCAACTTGACCAAAACACAAGCTTGTTTGGGCTTATCACAAGTCCAGTGTGTGGTAACCCAAAGAATGCTTTGGGTGGATCCAGGATCTGAGGTAACGCAAGATACCTTGTAGCCATTTCTAGCATTCCTAGAGAGCTACTAGAGTCAGGTGACATTCTGGATGCAGGCAATCTTTAATCGCATAGTTTTGGATTTAAATAGTGTAATATGTTTTGTTTTGTTTTTAACAGTAGAATAAATCATTTTTCCCACATTGGTCTTAATCATCATTCTCCCTCTTCCTTTCACTTTTACCTATAGAAACAAACAAATATCATGAAATTATTTTAAATTACTTTGGACTCTTAATGTCATGTGTGGGACAAGTCATCAGTTTCAGTCAATTAAAATACATTAAACTGAATATATATTTTTCCTCAAAGACAGAGTAATGAACACTAGAAAGTTTGGATTTGACCTTGATTATAATTTAGTTGTATCTTTTGTCACCTTTTTATTGAGGTGAATATCAGTGCATAATAATTATAGAATAAAATTTAAAAAAATAAAAAGCTTTTACAGTATTACATAAAGCAATACTTTAGGAGTAGCGTTCAATTTCAAAGATGAATTTGAATAAGCAAATTCACATTATTTTTAAACTGTGCATGATTAGTTAATGCAGGAGATAAAAATGTTACTGAAATATATTCTAGATAGACTTATAAACATTAGTGAAAATTAATTCTCAGCTCTACCAAGAATACATTCAAACATCTTTTGATATGTACACGGTTTAAAAAAGTGCAATAATTGGGTATCAGGGGGTTAATTGTGTAGTAGGTAGTAACTTGAACAGACTTGCTCTCAGGTCAGAAGATGTTTCTTGGTTCAGCATGTATTCAAAAAGCAATGAAGGGTCTATACTTGATTAATATATAGTGACAAATTCAAACTGGTATTTGTGATTATTCAATTTTCCCACTCATATGAAATACACTATTGGTAATTTCTTGATTTCCCTGAATAATTTATCTTCTGTTTCTAAAACTTTGGGCACACTTATTATGTGTAAAAATGACTGAATTGTGATTGTCATTGAAAGGCTTACTTCTTTCTATAAATTTTTCTTAAAACTAATCAACCCCTAAAATTCAAATTAGGACAAATAGGGCAGAGAGAAAAATAGCAGAACAACCCTACTTTGTGCTGTTTTTACAAAAGTTATGTCAAGGAAAGAAAAATGCTTTTATATTTAAAAAATAACATCCCCAGTTGATGCTTGCCACTCAGTGGAGGTGGTCATGGTGACTTTTTCCTTTCTATCTTTTCTTTCTGTTCCTTTGGTAAGATTAGGAGACAATCTAGTATCCTGATGTTCCTTTCCGTTTTCAAGGCAGTGATTATGGCAACTCCATTGTTACCAATTTCTGGCCAAGAGGAGCCATTTTGCAGGGTCTGGGACAGGTGTGGGGGAAGTAAATATTTAAAAACTCACTCCCCCAAACCGTATGATATACTTTTAGTTTAATCTGCATTGCCAACATTTTCTCCATCACTTTCATTAGTCTACATAAGTAAAACAATAAATCAAGCTCTGATTTGTGGTATTTTCAAGTTTCTGAGATGGAAATGTTGATTCATCCTGATAAATTTACAATCAATTCTCGCAAGCTGGGTGTGAGCCGGCTATAGCCCACTCTTGGTATGGGACATGACCCCTTTAACCTGTTTTCTTATCCAAACCAACCAATAAACATTTATTAAGTACTTATTCTGTTCCAGACACTGTGGTAAGTACTGGGGATAAAATTAATAAAAAGAAATTTAATCTCTATCCTCAAGGAGCTTACAATCTAAAGGGGAATACAACACACAAAAGGAGACAGAAAATGGGTGAGGAGAACAGGACAGGAGGGGGTATCTTGTTCTATGCAGATGAAACCAGGCAGGAGAGCAGATACAAACAAGGCACTGGGAAGAGTCTGGTATTGTGCTCTCTAGGCCTCCATTCAGAGAGCCTTCTCTCAGCGGAAGGAGGTGGTGTCAAAGAAGGCTTGAGTAGGCAGCATGGTGATGAGACTAGAAGTCATGAGTTTATCCTGGTAGGAGCATCTTGTTCTATAGAATTGAAATCAAGCAAAGCAGCAGATGAAAAGCTGAGTGAATTCTTATCACAGACTTTCGTATTTGGAAAACACCTCAGCAGTCTTATCTCCTTTACAGCATCTAAACAAAGGGCTGTCCTGCTATCATTTGAAGGCCTCTAAGGAGGAGGAATCTATTGCCTTCTAAGGTGGCCATCTCTCTTTGGATGACTAATTGTTAGAAGACTTACAGTTATGATCTGCTTCTCTGTAATCCATTGCTCTTAATTATATCTTCAGAGGCTAAATAGATCAATGCAAGTCCCTTGTTCAACATAAGGATATTTTGACCATAGAGGACTTAATTTGATCATTGTGGAGCATACCCTGACATCAAGAGTTTTACCATAGCAGCAAACATTATATTTTAAAGGAACAGAAAAAGGAAGTAAAGGGAACTTAATCTTCTAATAGAGGAAGTGAGGAACAGAAACCTCCCTGCCAAATATTGTGGCTGTATAGACAGCACCCGATATCATGGGTTTGATTTGTATAGAAGCCTCACTGACTCAGTCCAGTAAAGTACTTTTTATATGGAACTGTGTCCTTTGGGGACCAGCTTGGTAATTAGACCTTATATAACCAGTGTCACTCAATGGCTTACCACTTAGGCATGATATAACACATAAGGACAAATAAGGTCATTCTGGTGGCCGAGTTCAGGCAGAAGTTGCTATATGTTTGAAACCAAGAGATTTTTTTTTTGTTCAATCTGTTTTTACACTTAAAAAGTACATCAGAATTCTCTATTGTGGACAAGATACCCCTTTTAACAAAGGGCTCTAATAAGTTTCCTATTTAGTGGATAAAGTATTGGACTTGAAATCAGGAAGACAGGTTTAGAACTATGCCTCAGACACGTCGTGTGGCTCTAGGAAAGTCATTTGACTTCTCTGAACCCTAGTTCCTTCATCTATACAATGAAGATATTGGACTAAATAATCTCTAGGGTTTCTTCCAGCTCTAAATGTTTGATTCTATGATGTGATACTAACAATAACACATCCCTCTTATTCAATAGTTTCAGTTGTGTCCAACTCTGTGACCCCACTGAGGGTTTTCTTGGCAAAGACAGTGAACTGGTTTACCATTTCCTTCTTCAGCTAGTTTTATAGATGAGGAAACTGAGGCAAACAGGGTAAAGTGTCTTGCACAGGACAACACAATAATAACAACAACATACAGCAATCTACAACTAGAAAGAAGTAGAAATAAATGTGGTTATTGTTAGTATCACAACCATTCTGACTGGGTCTAATACTGACAGGGTCGTGTGTTACACAACCTCAACTAGGCCCTCACTGATACTAGTCAATCTTTCTATATCTGCCTTATGAATTCATTATCCTATTCTCCACAGCAGCTCTTGCAAACCTTTTCATCTGTCCCTGACCCCTCTTAGCTGAGAACCTTGCCTTGTATATTACAGAAAAAATTTGAGGTCTTTCACTGCTAGTTACCTCGTCTCCCTTCTTCCCCATTTCATATCAGTCCAGTTTGTCTTCTGCCACTATCTCCTCCTTCTTCTCTGTGCCACATGATAAGATGGCCTCACTGCTTCCCAAGGCTAACTCCTGTATCTACATAAGCTATCATATTCCATCCCAACTTCTCCAATAGATCGCCCCCTCTGACATCCCCTCTATCATTTATTTTCAATTTATCCTTGTCTACTGGATCATGCTCTATTTTCGATAAAAATAGCCATATCTCCACAAATTTTTCAAGATATTTCACTTGCTTCTTCCATCTTTACTACCTTTGATCCCCATTAACTATGATCCTACCACAACTCTTTGTGTCTAAACTTCTTGAAAAGGCTTTCTACAATAGGAATCTCTACTTTCTCTCTTCTCACTCTTTTCTTAACCTTTTACAATCTGGCTTCTCATTCTAATCCTTGCACTGAATCCTAATCATTCCACTGAAACTGCTCTCTCCAAAGCTACCAATGAGATCTCTTACTTGCCTACTCCAATGGTCGTTATTCTTTATCCCCCAACCTCTCTCTAACCTTTGACACTGTTGATTACTCTTTCCTCCTTGATACTGTCTTTTTTCTGGGTTTTCAGGATACTACCCTCTTCTGGTTCTCCTATTTATTTAACGACCCTTTGTCTAGCTCCTTTGCTGGATCTTCCTTTAGATCACACCTTCTGGTCATAGCTGTCCTCCAGGGTTCTCTTCTGGGCCCTCTTCTCTTTTCTCTCTATACTGCTTCACTTGGTAATCACATTAGCTCCCATGGATTTAAAATTACTATCTCTACAAAGATGATTATCAAATCTACATCTCCAACTGCTTTTCAGGCATCTCAATCTGGATGTCAAGTAGACATCATTGACTCAACAAATCCAAAACAAAATTCATTATCTTTCCCCCTAAACCACAACCCCCTACCTTCCCTATCATTATAGAGGGTAACACGATCCTCCTTCTTCCTCAGGTTTACAACCCAGAAGTCATACTTGACTCCTATCTCTCACCCTCCATATCTAATCTGTTGCCAAGGCCTTTCAATTTTTAGAAGGCCATTTTGTTTATCAATAATTTAGCACATACTGATGTTGGGAAATGCTTTTCAGAAATGATCTTTAGTCAATAAAGACTCTAGTTTTTCCAATC